>NC_136116.1:2743932-2895432 GCF_965212315.1 Lampetra planeri | reverse complement strand
CTGCTGCTGCATCAGTGAGTGTGTTACTGCTGCATCAGTGTGTGTGACTGCTGCATCAGTGAGGTGTGTGACTGCTGCATCAGTGTGTGTTACTGCTGCAATCAGTGAGTGTGTGACTGCTGCATCAGTGGTGTGTTACTGCTGCATCAGTGAGTGTGTGACTGCTGCATCAGTGTGTGTGTTACTGCTGCATCAGTGAGTGTGTGACTGCTGCATCAGTGGTGTTGTTACTGCTGCATCAGTGAGTGTGTGACTGCTGCATCAGTGAGTGTGTTACTGCTGCATCAGTGAGTGTGTGACTGCTGCATCAGTGAGTGTGTGACTGCTGCATCAGTGTGTGTTACTGCTGCATCAGTGAGTGTGTGACTGCTGCATCAGTGTGTGTTACTGCTGCATCAGTGAGTGTGTGACTGCTGCATCAGTGTGTGTGTGACTGCTGCATCAGTGTGTGTGACTGCTGCATCAGTGAGTGTGTGACTGCTGCATCAGTGTGTGTTACTGCTGCATCAGTGAGTGTGTGACTGCTGCATCAGTGTGTGGTTGACTGCTGCATCAGTGAGTGTGTGACTGCTGCATCAGTGTGTGTGACTGCTGCATCAGTGTGTGTGACTGCTGCATCAGTGTGTGTGACTGCTGCATCAGTGGTGTGTGTGACTGCTGCATCAGTGAGTGTGTGACTGCTGCATCAGTGAGTGTGTGACTGCTGCATCAGTGAGTGTGTGACTGCTGCATCAGTGAGTGTGTGACTGCTGCATCAGTGAGTGTGTGACTGCTGCATCAGTGAGTGTGTGACTGCTGCATCAGTGTGTGTGTGACTGCTGCATCAGTGAGTGTGTGACTGCTGCATCAGTGGTGTGTGTGTGTGGACTGCTGCATCAGTGTGTGTGTGACTGCTGCATCAGTGTGTGTGTTACTGCTGCATCAGTGTGTGTGAGTGTGTGTTACTGCTGCATCAGTGTGTGTGTGACTGCTGCATCAGTGAGTGTGTTACTGCTGCATCAGTGTGTGTGTTACTGCTGCATCAGTGAGTGTGTGACTGCTGCATCAGTGAGTGTGTGACTGCTGCATCAGTGTGTGTGTGACTGCTGCATCAGTGAGTGTGTGACTGCTGCATCAGTGTGTGTGTGACTGCTGCATCAGTGAGTGTGTGACTGCTGCATCAGTGAGTGTGTGACTGCTGCATCAGTGAGTGTGTGACTGCTGCATCAGTGTGTGTGACTGCTGCATCAGTGAGTGTGTGACTGCTGCATCAGTGTGTGTGTGACTGCTGCATCAGTGAGTGTGTGACTGCTGCATCAGTGTGTGTGACTGCTGCATCAGTGAGTGTGTTACTGCTGCATCAGTGTGTGTGTGACTGCTGCATCAGTGTGTGTTACTGCTGCATCAGTGAGTGTGTGACTGCTGCATCAGTGTGTGTGACTGCTGCATCAGTGAGTGTGTTACTGCTGCATCAGTGTGTGTTACTGCTGCATCAGTGTGTGTGACTGCTGCATCAGTGAGTGTGTTACTGCTGCATCAGTGTGTGTGTGACTGCTGCATCAGTGTGTGTTACTGCTGCTTCAGTGAGTGTGTGACTGCTGCATCAGTGAGTGTGACTGCTGCATCAGTGAGTGTGACTGCTGCATCAGTGAGTGTGTGACTGCTGCATCAGTGAGTGTGTGACTGCTGCATCAGTGTGTGTGACTGCTGCATCAGTGTGTGTGACTGCTGCATCAGTGAGTGTGTTACTGCTGCATTCAGTGTGTGTGTGACTGCTGCATCAGTGAGTGTGTTACTGCTGCATCAGTGTGTGTGACTGCTGCATCAGTGTGTGTGACTGCTGCATCAGTGAGTGTGTTTACTGCTGCATCAGTGAGTGTGTGACTGCTGCATCAGTGAGTGTGTTACTGCTGCATCAGTGAGTGTGTGACTGCTGCATCAGTGAGTGTGTTACTGCTGCATCAGTGAGTGTGTTACTGCTGCATCAGTGTGTGTGTTACTGCTGCATCAGTGAGTGTGTTACTGCTGCATCAGTGAGTGTGTGACTGCTGCATCAGTGAGTGTGTTACTGCTGCATCAGTGAGTGTGTGACTGCTGCATCAGTGAGTGTGTTACTGCTGCATCAGTAAGTGTGTTACTGCTGCATCAGTGAGTGTGTTACTGCTGCATCAGTGAGTGTGTTACTGCTTGCATCAGTGAGTGTGTGACTGCTGCATCAGTGAGTGTGTTACTGCTGCATCAGTGAGTGTGTGACTGCTGCATCAGTGAGTGTGTTACTGCTGCATCAGTGAGTGTGTGACTGCTGCATCAGTGAGTGTGTTACTGCTGCATCAGTGAGTGTGTGACTGCTGCATCAGTGAGTGTGTTACTGCTGCATCAGTGAGTGTGTGACTGCTGCATCAGTGAGTGTGTTACTGCTGCATCAGTGAGTGTGTGACTGCTGCATCAGTGAGTGTGTGACTGCTGCATCAGTGTGTGTGTTACTGCTGCATCAGTGAGTGTGTGACTGCTGCATCAGTGAGTGTGTTACTGCTGCATCAGTGAGTGTGTGACTGCTGCATCAGTGAGTGTGTTACTGCTGCATCAGTGAGTGTGTGACTGCTGCATCAGTGAGTGTGTTACTGCTGCATCAGTGAGTGTGTGACTGCTGCATCAGTGAGTGTGTGACTGCTGCATCAGTGTGTGTGTGTTTGTGACTGCTGCATCAGTGAGTGTGTGACTGCTGCATCAGTGAGTGTGTGACTGCTGCATCAGTGTGTGAGTGTTTGTGACTGCTGCATCAGTGTGTGTGTGACTGCTGCATCAGTGTGTGTTACTGCTGCATCAGTGTGTGAGTGTTTGTGACTGCTGCATCAGTGTGTGTGTGACTGCTGCATCAGTGTGTGTTACTGCTGCATCAGTGTGTGAGTGTTTGTTACTGCTGCATCAGTGAGTGTGTTACTGCTGCATCAGTGAGTGTGTTACTGCTGCATCAGTGTGTGAGTGTTTGTTACTGCTGCATCAGTGAGTGTGTTACTGCTGCATCAGTGAGTGTGTGACTGCTGCATCAGTGAGTGTGTTACTGCTGCATCAGTGAGTGTGTGACTGCTGCATCAGTGAGTGTGTGACTGCTGCATCAGTGTGTGTTACTGCTGCATCAGTGTGTGAGTGTTTGTGACTGCTGCATCAGTGAGTGTGTGACTGCTGCATCAGTGTGTGTTACTGCTGCATCAGTGTGTGAGTGTTTGTGACTGCTGCATCAGTGTTTGTGACTGCTGCATCAGTGTGTGTGTGACTGCTGCATCAGTGTGTGAGTGTTTGTGACTGCTGCATCAGTGAGTGTGTGACTGCTGCATCAGTGAGTGTGTGACTGCTGCATCAGTGTGTGTTACTGCTGCATCAGTGTGTGAGTGTTTGTGACTGCTGCATCAGTGAGTGTGTGACTGCTGCATCAGTGTGTGTGACTGCTGCATCAGTGAGTGTGTGACTGCTGCATCAGTGAGTGTGTGACTGCTGCATCAGTGTGTGTGTGACTGCTGCATCAGTGTGTGTGTGACTGCTGCATCAGTGTGTGTGTGACTGCTGCATCAGTGTGTGTGTTACTGCTGCATCAGTGAGTGTGTGACTGCTGCATCAGTGAGTGTGTGACTGCTGCATCAGTGTGTGTGTGACTGCTGCATCAGTGTGTGTGACTGCTGCATCAGTGTGTGTGTGACTGCTGCATCAGTGTGTGAGTGTTTGTGACTGCTGCATCAGTGAGTGTGTGACTGCTGCATCAGTGTGTGTGACTGCTGCATCAGTGTGTGAGTGTTTGTGACTGCTGCATCAGTGAGTGTGTGACTGCTGCATCAGTGAGTGTGTGACTGCTGCATCAGTGTGTGTGTGACTGCTGCATCAGTGTGTGTGTGACTGCTGCATCAGTGTGTGTGTGACTGCTGCATCAGTGTGTGAGTGTTTGTGACTGCTGCATCAGTGTGTGAGTGTTTGTGACTGCTGCATCAGTGTGTTTGTGACTGCTGCATCAGTGTGTGTGTGACTGCTGCAT
Source organism: Lampetra planeri (assembly GCF_965212315.1). Classification (NCBI taxonomy): domain Eukaryota; kingdom Metazoa; phylum Chordata; class Hyperoartia; order Petromyzontiformes; family Petromyzontidae; genus Lampetra; species Lampetra planeri. Next base: position 2,891,429 of record NC_136116.1, on the reverse strand, counting down.
CAGTGTGTGTGTGACTGCTGCATCAGTGTGTGTGTGACTGCTGCATCAGTGTGTGTGTGACTGCTGCATCAGTGAGTGTGTGACTGCTGCATCAGTGTGTTTGTGACTGCTGCATCAGTGAGTGTGTGACTGCTGCATCAGTGTGTGTGTGACTGCTGCATCAGTGTGTGTGTGACTGCTGCATCAGTGAGTGTGTGACTGCTGCATCAGTGTGTGTGACTGCTGCATCAGTGTGTGTGTGACTGCTGCATCAGTGTGTGAGTGTTTGTGACTGCTGCATCAGTGAGTGTGTGACTGCTGCATCAGTGTGTGTGACTGCTGCATCAGTGTGTGTGACTGCTGCATCAGTGTGTGTGTGTGGTGCATCAGTGTGTGTGTGTGACTGCTGCATCAGTGTGTGCGTGAGTGGTGCATCAGTGTGTGTGTGAGTGGTGCATCAGTGTGTGTGTGACTGCTGCATCAGTGTGTGTGTGTGGTGCATCAGTGTGTGTGATTGTGTGCGTGATTGGTACAGTGAGGGAAAAAAGTATTTGATCCCCTGCTGATTTTGTACGTTTGCCCACTGACAAAGAAATGAATAGTCTATAATTGTAATGGTAGGTTCATTTGAACAGTGAGAGACAGAATAACAACTAAATCCAGAAAAACGCATGTCAAAAATGTTATAAATTGATTTGCATTTTAATGAGGGAAATAAGTATTTGACCCCTCTGCAAAACATGACTTAGTACTTGGTGGCAAAACCCTTGTTGGCAATCACAGAGGTCAGACGTTTCTCGTAGTTGGCCACCAGGATTGCACACATCTCAGGAGGGATTTTGTCCCACTCCTCTTTGCAGATCTTCTCCAAGTCATTAGGTTTCGAGGCTGACGTTTGGCAACTCGACCTTTCAGCTCCCTTCACAGATTTTCTATGGGATTAAGGTCTGGGAGACTGGCTAGGCCACTCCAGGACCTTAATGTGCTTTTTCTTGAGCCACTCCTTTGTTGCCTTGGCCGTGTGTTTTGGGTCATTGTCATGCTGGCATACCCATCCACGACCCATTTTCAATGCCCTGACTGAGGGAAGGAGGTTTTCACCCAAGATTTGATGGTACATGGCCCCTTCCATCGTCCCTTTGATGCGGTGAAGTTGTCCTGTCCCCTTAGCAGAAAAACACCCCCAAAGCATAATGTTTCCCCCTCTATGTTTGACGGTGGGGATGGTGTTCTTGGGGTCATAGGCAGCATTCCTCCTCCTCCAAACACGGCGAGTTGAGTTGATGCCAAAGAGCTCCATTTTGGTCTCATCTGACCACAACACTTTCACCCAGTTGTCCTCTGAATCATTCAGATGTTCATTGGCAAACTTCAGACGGGCATGTATATGTGCGTTCTTGAGCAGGGGGACCTCGCGGGCACTGCAGGATTTCAGTCCTTCACGGCGTAGTGTGTTACCAACTGTTTTCTTGGTGACTATGGTCCCAGCTGCCTTGAGATCATTGACAAGATCCTCCCGTGTAGTTCTGGGCTGATTCCTCACCGTTCTCATGATCATTGCAACTCCACGAGGTGAGATCTTGCATGGAGCCCCAGGCCGAGGGAGATTGACAGTTCTTTTGTGTTTCTTCCATTTGCGAATAATCGCACCAACTGTTGTTACCTTCTCACCCAGCTGCTTGGCGATGGTCTTGTAGCCCATTCCAGCCTTGTGGAGGTCTACAATCTTGTCCCTGACATCCTTGGAGAGCTCTTTGGTCTTGGCCATGGTGGAGAGTTTGGAATCTGATTGATTGATTGCTTCTGTGAACAGGTGTCTTTTATACAGGTAACAAGCTGAGATTAGGAGCACTCCCTTTAAGAGTGTGCTCCTAATCTCAGCTCGTTACCTGTATAAAAGACAAGCTGAGATTAGGAGCACTCCCTTTAAGAGTGTGCTCCTAATCTCAGCTCGTTACCTGTATAAAAGACACCTGGGAGCCAGAAATCTTTCTGGTTGAGAGGGGGTCAAATACTTATTTCCCTCATTAAAATGCAAATCAATTTATAACGTTTTTGACATGCGTTTTTCTGGATTTTTGTTGTTGTTATTCTGTCTCTCACTGTTCAAATAAACCTACCATTAAAATTATAGACTGATCATTTCTTTGTCAGTGGGCAAACGTACAAAATCAGCAGGGGATCAAATACTTTTTTCCCTCACTGTACATCTGTGTGCGTGATCGTGTGCGTGGCCGCTGCACTGTGTGCATGCGTCGTGCATTCATTGGGAATATTGCAGTTGAAGGAGTCTTCGTACATATGCGCATTTTAATGTAACCGCAAAAAAGGACTGCACTTGTAATGTTCTTTTTACTTTTTAGCATTATTTCGGAATCCTTGTTTTACACACTATGCTCCGTAAATGTAAGTCCGCACTCGCAGTTATTCACACAGATTCTTGTTCTGCGGTTCTTTGTACGGTGCCGCGCATGCGGGTCCTGTCTTGTGTCTGTTGCGTTTGAGTTTGTGTATGTACAAAGTCCCTGAGGTGTTTATTCGTGTGTATTTCTGTTGGCGTGGCCCTTTCTGTAATTCTTAGTCTTGAAAATGTTATCCTCATTCATCGACGAGTTCTGATGCTCCACAGCAGCAGCGGCAGCAGCAGTAGCACAGACGTAAGACATGACTCTAAAGCCTTTCCATCAGCCAGGCTGGGCCTGTGTATGTACCAGTTGTGTGTGGTGGGGGGGGGGGGTTGTGAGGAGATAATGAAATTGCCTAAGATGTACGGTAGATTTCGTGTTGTGTCATGTCTGGCGGTTTGAATTCTGATCATAAAAAAATAATAAAAATAAACCTATTTTCAGTGCCTGCGGGTGAGTGCGTTTGGCAGTTCAATTTTTGTGAAAAATTGCGCTATGATATTTTCCTGACAAAACTGGCCGCGCGCTCCCACACTCTGCCGGAAGGTTCCATTTCTGGCTGCGGTGCTCCACCTGTGGGGTCTGCGCGCTTCCCTTTGTCGCCCGCGGCAAAGTGCCTCTCGCCTGTAAATAACGCCGGGGTGATCGTAAAAGTTCCCCCGTATCGCACGGACCGGCTCGACGAGCCGATACGCGCACTGACGAGACGTCGCGTCGAGTTTTTCTGTAAAAATGTAAAATAGTCGTTTGGTTTTAGTTGAATAAACGTACCCCATATGTTTTGCATGTACATTTCACAATTCTTTCGAATGCCGGTCGGCAACGCACTCCCACTTCGATCTGGAGTGTTGTCAGCTACCACCTGTGAAAAGCGCAGGTACAAGGCCTGTTTCTTCATACGGCAATCACCGAATCACTCCAGTACGGAGTCGTAGTGTGTTCGCGACCGGCGTATGAAAACTGGCCCTAGCGTAAGCACAAATCCTGTTACAAGTCTCTGCGAGACACATTTAGTTGGGAAATCGTTCGTATGGCAGTGGTCGTATCACGAGATTAGGCTCGCCGGTGATGAGTTACACGACACGACATTGGCTCGTTTTCCAGGGCCCACCTGGGCTGTGTGGTGGCACCATTGTAATCCGACTTCGTTCTGAGCAAGTGAGAGCCCAATGAGATTATAGAGGCCTGCAACAAAATCACCCTGAATGCAACCAAATCGCCTTGGATCTTGGAAGCTAAGCATAGTTGAGCTTGGTTACTACCAATACGTGCATGGGGGGGGGGGGACGCTTCCTGGGACTCCCAGGTGTTTTAATCTAGTGCCCAGGAGATACCAGTACAGCAAAGGATGTTTGGAGCCTTCTATGTTTGGTACTTTCCAGGTATTTTGTTTTCCCTCGGTAATGGAATTGTCCAAAAGTCTCTAATTCGGTACGACCGTTGTGAAAAAGTATTGAGGCTTTAACTAGGTAAAAATAGGACATTTTTCTTGGTATTATTTGATTAAGGTAGAGCGTATCAAGTCAGTGATGACTCTTAGCATTGGATGAGAGGTTCAGTCAGGATCACCCTAGGCTCAATCAGAGCCTGCTCACGGGGGCCCCAGGTGCCATGGCTCCCAGGGCAAACAGGGAATGCACCTATCTTGTCACCCAGGTTGCTGCTGCCACCCAGTGGCTCCGAGAGGCAAAAGCTTTCGCGAAAACCTTAGAGCCCTGTGTTCCCCTTCACTGCAATAGACAACAGGGGGACGTGGTGGCATCGCCGTCGGCTCGCTGTGCTATGAACCCGGACCGGGAGACTAGCGTTTGAGTCCAAACCACGGCTATCATTATTGGCAAGTGACATCCAGAATGGTCCCGGACATCCACGACACCAATCCACATTGACCAGCACAGTCCAGTGATGTGTGGTCAAACAACCTCCCATGACCGACACTGCGCGGCACAGCATTCATCCAGCAGCAGATTGACAAATGGCTGTAAATATCCTGGGCAATGGGCAGCTGTTTAAGCTACACCATCTCCTGCACCAGTCTTTGGCCTCCCCTAGGTCAACCGTGCCTTAAAAACGAGCTCGTGCTGTGAGTGTCTGGTCATCGGCACTGGGGGAGGCAAAGGCGGCCTGGCGTGGCTCCATCCACAACAACCTCATTTCTTTAGAACCACTTTTTTGCTTCGTTGTCCTTCCCTCGCACCTCCGATTAGCGCCTTTGGCTACGCACGGCGCGAAATAACTTCTACGTACAGACTCGTACGTACGCAACCGTGCGCCGGCCTTCAAAGGTGCTCGCGAACAGCACTTGCCCCGACATTCCGTTAAGGCTATGCCGGGCCGTGGGTGGGGGGGGGTGGATCTTCGTGTTTGTGCGCAGCGGAGGCACGTGCTGGCACCGAAATGGCGGCGCGCGAGGCTGGCGGCGGCGGCGACCAGCAGATGCAGGCCGAGCTGCTGGTGCTGAAGCAGCGGCAGCAGCTGCAGCAGCAGCTGCTCCTGGCCGAGTTCCACAAGCAGCAGGAGGAGCTGGCGCGGCAGCACCAGGCGCAGATTCAGCAGCACCTGCAGGTGCGGCACGGACGCCCCCCCCGAAGGGCGCCAGTTGTTTTGTGCAGTGTGTGTTTGCGAGCCGTGTGTGTTTGTCCTTGTCTTTGTAACGTATGGTGTATGTGTGCCATGGGCAACCTGTGTGTCGTGTGTGTGTGGTTTGTGTGTGTGTGTGTGCATGCCATGTGTATTGTGTGTATATGCCATGTATGGTGTCTGCGTGTGAGTGGTAGTGTCGCAGTTGGTGCTTTGCACTACGAACCCGGCGTAGAGCGGCGCGCTGAGCGGAAGTGTAGCGGTGAGCCTGGTTCGTAGTGTAGCGCGCTAACCGCTACCGGCCGTTGTGTCGGCCACCCTAACCCCTGGTGTGCTGTGCCGGTCTTCATAGGTGCTCGCTAACAGCACATGCTCGTATAGTCTGTTAAGTCTATAAGGGGGATCTTTGTTTTTGTCTTTGTGTGTGTATGACATGTGTGGTGTGTAATGTGTGTGTGTGCCATGTGTGAGGTGTTTGTGCTGCGTTGGCCGGGCATGACCAGGCATGGTGCTAGCCCCACCACCTTTTAAAGCACTGAGCTTTGAGCAACTCCGGGTGTCTTTCTATGTACATGTCTGTACGTATATGTGCTGTGTGCTCACATATTCACGTGTGTGGGTATATTAACCTTACGGCGGGAACCTGGGGTCCCGAATAAACGGAAGTCAACGTCGTAATTAATTCATTTATTTTTGGCGACCCCCGTCCCACCGCGCACATCAACGCCGCGACCCGCCTGGCGCGGATCGCTCTGTTGTTGTGTCGCCCAAGCGCAGCGGCGAGGACGAATGCGCAGAAGAAACAAAACTTTGAAACTTTGATTCGCGCATCGTGTCGAGCTCGTCGAGAGGAATAGATCGCCGTGTCATTCGCCTTCAACAGACATAAAATGACGTCGCAACGCAGTTTGTGCGAGAGCCGGGGCCTTATGGGTCCCCGGGGTCCCGCCAGAAGGTTCATATGCGAGTCAAAATGGTTATCACACTGTGCTAAGATTTTGGCAAACGATGGTTCTAATCCAAGCCATGACATGTAACAAGATTCTTCCAACTGAAGAATATCTTAATCAGGTCCGGGATTCTCCTAGGTCAGCTCAGCCTAAGCAAATGAGTACATCAGCACCTGGTGCGGTCAACATCGGTGCCCCTTAAGCCGGGTCCACATTGCGCAAATGAATCGCCTGCAACTGCTTTTCTGGCCCACATATGAGCGAATGGTTGCGCAACAATGGAAATGAAACCTAATGACACCCGCGTATTCGGGACTCTTGCGACCACGATCACAGTTGTGGAAACGTCGTATCACTGCAGCCATGAAACGCGTCGCTGCAATGCCCGGAGCAGATTGGCACCTCGAAAAGTAGCGTCCGTCTCTACCGCGGAGTGACCCGTCGTGGCAGACACGTGCCGCTTGCGTACAAAGCGACGCCGGTTTGCGCGCAAGCGCTCGCGCCCCGGCGACCCGGCTCGACGGGATTGCCTCGCCAGCCTTTAATAGGCGCTCGCCGACAGCACAACGGGGGGCGTTCGTTTCTGTGCGTCCGCCTGCAGCAGCGGCAGGAGCTGCTGGAGCAGCAGCAGCGGCTGGAGCAGCAGCAGCGCGAGCAGGAGCTGGAGCGCCGTCGCTTGGAGCAGAAGCTCACGCAGATCAAGAACAAGCAGAAGGGTCAGGAGAGTAAGCGGAGTGCGCACACGCGCCGAGCGCTCGGTTACGGCGCACCCCCCACCCCCCACCCCCTCCACCAATCGATGCATCCGGGGGGGGGGCTGGTGTCTATATGTCCATAGTAGATGGTTTTTTGGGTTAAATCGCGTAAATGTATAAACGTGTCGTTAAACCTGCCACCACCCGACACAGCCAATCAGTAAGGTTTGTCACGTAAACAGAACATCTCAATTCGTTACTAGTACAGCAAAACCGGTGTGTTGGAGAGAAAAGCCACAACATTTACAATCTGAGTACCACATTTCGCATTTATATATTGGGGGGGGTGGAGCATCTCATCCAGCAGTTGATATTAGCACGGTTGGCTACGTACGCTACATTTAGCGTACTTCCGGCTGACAAAAAGCTGTACCACTGAGGGAGAATGAAAATTATATTATACGAATGAGTGGATAAACGTGAGACCCTAAAGAATCAATAATCAAGCCGTGACTGATTCATGGCGGGTCATCAAATTGCTGGGGGTGGTCAACCATTCGCTCTTATTTTCTCTGAGAAAATAAGAACTTGCGTCGGATGCATTTCAACTTAACGAACACTCGGGCAGCATTTGGTAATTTTTGTGTGTGTTTTTTTTTATCGAAGTAAATATAGCAACGGTGTTTGCTCCTCGCTCCCCCCCCCCCTTTGCGGCCAGGTGCCATGGCGAGTGTGGAGGTGAAGCAGAAGCTGCAGGAGTTTGTTCTCAACAAGAAGAAGCGGGAGGCTGGCAACCTGAACCACTCCGTCCCGCACCACCCACGCCTCTGGCACATGTACGTGGGGAGCTTCCCCCGAGTCACACGACGGAGTCGCTGCCGGGCGGTGCCGTGGCTTTCTCTCCTCTCTCCTCTCTCCCCCTCGTGCCTCTGCCCCCCCCCTCCACTCCCCACCACCGCACCGCCACCTTTACGTGAACGTAGGTGTTGAGCTTTGCAAAGCGTCTGAATGGAGACGGGTGTGCACTCGTGCACTGAGACGCTGCGTTCAAGTAAAAACGGTGCCCGTGAATGTTGCCGTGTGTCCGCTCTCGTCGCCGCATCGCCGTCTCTCTTTGTCCCTTGACGCTGGATTGTTAATCCTTTACAACAACATTAACGGCGGCGTTTAAATGTTGTAAGGCAGCATTGGAAGGGGGTCGTAAGTAAGGGGGGGGGGGGGTCAGGGTAGGGAAGCACGGGAGAGAGGAGATAGAGCAACACCCCGGCACAGTTCCGCAACAAAACATCTGGGGCTCAGCACCATCATCAACAACAACATCAACAACATCAACAACGAGCCCCGGGCGCTACACCAAGCCGAGTGTTCCCGGCCGCATTTTGCGCTCGATTGCCGTGACTTTGCGACGATCGTCCCTCGTTGGTGGCAATTCCACAGGGGTGGGGGGGGGGGGCGAGGGTCCACCCAGCGACATTACCGAGTGGTGCGCTGCCGCCCAGAACAACGCGTTCCGCTGCACAGACGCTCGCCCCCCCCCCCCCCACTTCGCAGTGACGTCGCCAGAGTTATTTTTTGTTACACGAGCATATTTGTCGAGTATCGCTTTACGGCCTTGAAAGTGGCGTGAGCGCGTGCACTTTCCCACGCATTGTTCCTCATTACTGCTGCCGCTGTTGCCCTTGTTGTTTCTGTATGTATGCTGAACTTCTTTCGCACCAAATGTAGCCAACCATGCTAATCGGAGATGCCCTTTGCTGCTGCTGCTGCTGCTGCTGTTCCTGTTGTTTCTGCCATTGCTGCTGCTGCTGCTGCTGTGTCTATGGCTCAGGACGGGTCACCACGGCTCACTGGACCAGAGTCTCCCTCCGCGCACCAGCCCGTCGGCACCGTACCAGCACCCAGGCCTCGGCACGTACGAGTCTCAGAGCGATTTCCCGCTGCGTAAGACCGGTGAGTGCCGCCGTACTCTCCTCAGGGGCATGGTTTTGGTGGTGGTGACACCCGGAGTGACACGTTGTGTGCACGACGTCGCTCCTCGTATCAACGGCACAACACCACACCAAGCGCCCCATAATGCAACGCGTCACTGGTGCGGCTCAGCATATTTAGGCAATTCCATTCGTAATCCCTGACCCTGGATTTTTTTTGGAAGTGTCCCTCCATTGCCCAGACGGATGGCTTCATCTTAAATCTGAACACGTTTTTTTTTTTCCATGGTCGGTGGTCGTTCAGGAACGGCCGGGTTCTTGGTTTTATTCATTTGTTCGTTCGTTAGCGGCTCCGTGCGTGCAGCAGAGATTCCTCCACGCATCAAAGGGCGGCCGGGGATGTCGGCACCGAACGCTTGTGAACAACAGGGACACGCGACGATGGTAGCGTGGGTATATATAGAGAGATATGCAGATATGCAAGTCAGCTGGCTGTTTTGACAAAGAACAAACACACGCATGAGTGGGCACATATCACATGCGCTCGTCGCACAATGGCTCCATAGGCCACGTTTCCCTCTTGTCAAATGTTTATTTTTACGTCCAATATTCAGCAAAAGGTTGATGATTGAATTGCCCAGAATGCACCTGATATCATCGATTGAGCCTGAATATTGGTATAGGCTGTAAGAGGGCAGTGCAGCGAAATCCGAAGTTGTGCTGTCCTCTATGCTCCCACGTCAATGCTCCCCGGCTTCACCATCCACGCTGACACGTGGTAGGTTTTAGTGCGGTCAAAATGATCCCCTCCACCCGCACGGCATCCAGCAGTGGATCGACAAAAGGGGCTCGGTGAGTAGGAACACGTTCTGTCTTCTTTCGGAGCGGTGTTGTTCAAAAGGCGTGTGGATGAACCTACAGTGCCCCCTAGTGTATGCGTCAGATCTAAACCACAGACTTTATGGAAATGGGATAGTTGGTTCTGCTGTGACGCACTAATGCATGGGAATGGCTTAGTACATGGGAATGGCTTGCGAAATACAGCAGATACAGTTCTAGCCTTTGGGTTATTTTCAAATGCCACGTGAAAGAATGCATGATGTGAAATGTATGGTAATTCACAGCCCTTTTTCAATCCGATGCTCGCGCCGTGTCGGGCGTGGAGTTTGTTTGACCATACTTCACCACCCTGACCATTGCGGTTTAAGGAAAGGGTGTGTGTCCTAGACCTCTTGTAAGACGCCACTCGCCACTGATGGTAGCCACGGCCAAGAATCGAACTCGGGTCATTAGGTTCAGAGAGCAGTTCGCTCATCACTGTGCCACCAATCCACCCTACATTACATTTGTAGAATTTGCCGTGCATATTAATGCTCGCTGCCTATATATAATCAATGTCAAGTTGCTGAAAATGTCAGGTTTTTTTATTGTGTTATTGAGAGGGAAGCGGGATCATGATATTTGGCCTTCGTATCTTCAGTTCGCCTACTAAGTCATTGTGCGAGGTGTCGGAGCAACATGATGTAAAATTCGCCCCCCAACTGAAAATCGGTAAAACGCTCTCTCTGCTCTGCAGAGCAAGGGTCGTCGCCCGAAACGTAGGCCAGCTTGTGCACGTTTCGATTGCGAGGCAGCGTTAATGATGGGACGGCGGTGAGATTATTGTGTTTGTTTAAAGTCACCGAAGGAGCCACTTTACACCCCCCCCTCCCCACACTGAGCGTAATGCATCTCAGCGAACGTAAAAAGCCAAGCGAACTCTGGCTGGGCATTGCGCAACAGCTGACTGACGTAACACAAAGCCCTCTTGTGTCAGGGGGGCTTAAAGGGTCTCGTACGGTGCTGGCAAACCATTTCATTTTAAAACCTTTTATTATTATTGTTATTACTTCTCATTTAAATGATATAGAACTCAAATTTAAAATAACAAGGGCAGGACGGATCAATGTGAAAGCCATCGTGCCTTAATGCCGAGAATCGGCTAATCCTGCACAACCATTGAGTGCCGCTCAGATTGACGGCTGCAATAAAAAAAAACGTGGCGCTTTTTTAAACGAAACCAGCTGGCAGCTCGTTACGCACGGGCGGAGTCGAGGGCCCGCGGAATCCTCCGTGGGGGCCCCGAGGTAATTGCCCTTTCCCTGAAACGCTCCCCTGTTTTCCGGTCGCGGAATTATTACGAAATGGAGCGGGGATTTACAAAAAAAACGCGGGGAGCGTGCGACCGACGGAACGGATCTTAGTCGAAGTGCGCGGCCCCGGTTGGCACCGAGCATCGCGGGCGAGCATCGCTGGTGTGGGGAGGGGGATGCGGAGGAACCGCGCCAGGTCGGGTCTTACACACGGGGACGTTCACCGCGCTGGCCATCGAACAAAGACGGTCACCGCATCGCGCGGCGCTTTCAGATGCACTTCTGCGGGCGTCTGGAGCACTCTTCCTTCCGATATTAAGAAGCCACTGGGAGCTATGCACGTTTGAATCTTCTGTATTGAAAACTCATTTCGTTAGAATTGCTTTTTGTGTTTAGTATGTTGTCCTTCCCCCGCATCTACGATTGGCATTGTTGGCTACGTACGGTGCAAAAGAAGTTCAACATCCATACTTACATACATACATGCATGCTGAGTGCGGAGAGAGAGTGTTATTACCTCTTTCCCTCCCCTCCTGCCTGCCTCTCCCTTTCCCTCCCTTCCACGGTGGTTCGCTAATATCCTCACGATTCAATACGAGAACCGGTTCTGTTGTGTTACATTGTGGTGAATGGTAGTGCCTCCGGTGGCTGCATCGGTGACACGTTAACCCCATGACATTCACATCGCTAACATGAGCGTTGGTAAGGAGCCAATCGAAGTGTGCGTTGGGTTAGTGCCATGCCGTGCAAGCAGCGTGTGGCTGAATCGAGCTCCGGCGCCTTGTGTACGCACCGTTGCGTTCTCGCCCGGTGATCCGGAGCGCCGAGCTCGCATTCCCACCTTCGGCCCGGTGGCAGGAGCACCGCTCTTTTTATGCCGGCGAGCCACCACGATTAGCGACCGAGCGCCCCCACAGGGAGCGCGTCGCCAGCTCCGTGCACATTTTTGGGATGCGGAGTCCTTCAGTTGATTTTGCGGGAAGAAAAGCGTTCCCGTCACGCGTGCGGCAGATGAAAAACCGTGGATTCCGTGAAGCCAAACCCGTTCAAAGTGCGACTTGTCTCGCTGCTGCTCGTTTTGTTATGACCACGCTTCAAGGATATATTTCTTTATTTTCTTCATTTCAAAGCCTTTTTCTCATTTTAACAAAGCCCTCCTGTAAATGCAACCAATCTCCACGTTTGCCTTTGAGGGATTCTCAGGTTGTTTATGTCGGCACCAGAATTGTAAAAGATTTCATGTTTGCGTGTAATGCAGAGAGATTCCACGTAAAATCTCCGCTGAGGGCAGGACGCATTTGGGGGTTTTTCATCTGCAAGTTTTCCTTTCCCCTAAAAAAATTATGTTTATTTTGGATTCAACAAAAGGAGATGGCCATTGCCAAACGTGGCGAGTTTAGTCTAGCGCCTACATTTCTCAGTCTCTCACGAGTTTAATCATCTTCGTGTTTTCTCTTTAAAAAAAAGTTTTCCTTGAAGCCCACTGTGCCGCGCGCTCTCTCTTTCATCACCTTCATCCCAGGGTCACGTTTGACCTTTTACCCCCTGTGACCCCCCCCCCCGACTCCTGCACAGCATCGGAGCCCAACCTGAAGCTGCGGCACCGTCTGAGCAAGAAGGGGGCCGACCGTTTGCGGGGGAGTCCCCTACTCCGCCGGAAAGACGGGGGGCTCCCCGCCGGGAAGAAGCGACCGCACGAGGCCACCGGTGAGAGCCTCCCCGATTCAGCCCCCCAACCTGGCCACGACAGCTGCCCCCCCCCCCTCCTCCTTGCCCCCTCCCCCGACACTTCAAATTGCGAGAGCCCCTTCTCCCCCGTTATGGCCCGTGCGTTCGCTTGCTTCCCATCCTCCCAGCAGGGGCTTTTTGCTCAGCCATCGAACAAAGACGGTCACCGCATCGCGTGGCGCTTTCAGATGTGCTTCTGCGGCCGTCTGGAACGCTCTTCCTTCCGATATTAGGGAACCACTGGAGCTACACACTTTTAAATCTATATTGACAACGCATTTCTTTAGAACTGCTTGTTGTGTTGAGTTTGTTGTCCTTCCCCCGGACCTCCGATTAGCACGGTTGGCTACGTATTGTGAAAGAAGCTCAACATACATACATACATTAAACCCTTCCTACTGCTCAGGCTGCTAATTATTAGGCCACCTTCATGATTCGGTGAATTGTTTGATTCAGAGGTTGGGATTTGACTTGACAATCGGTGCTGTTTGTTTGCCGTTGTCGTGATCGTAGACCGCTGTTTCTCAACTCCAGTCCTTGCGACCCCCTTCCTCCCTGCCACTGTTGTGCGCCCTTTTTTTTTATCAATGAACAATGTCTTCTATTCTCATGCAAATGAAGCTGCCCACCATGCACTTCACGTGACGTGCCTGATGGTTGGTAATCACGGAGAGAGTTGGCTTTTTTGCGAGGACTGGATTTGAGAAATGCTGATGTATGAAGCCTCAAATGGCTGGAAGGGTTTATGTGAACCAATTCACACATAATCGATTCTCACGTGCACCATTCAATGTGGGTATGACAAGCAGCACAATCGGACTTGGATCGATTGAGTCCGTCCATACGTCCGTCCGTCCCCACACGCCCGAGGTCAGCAGAGGGCAGTGCAGCAAAACCCATTGCTGTGTCTTATCTTCTTGGTTCTTTCGGTAAAGTCACGTAGAAGGGAAATAATAAAATAATAAAAATAAACATAATAAGATACAATTCTCACGACGTTTCGGCCACAACGCAAGCAGCCGTCCTCAGGTGAAGAACAGGTCTGTCGGAAAGACTGAATGAAACACCATTGCTGTGTTGCACCGAGTTGCAAAGCGTCTGCCCCCCCTCCCCCGCCTTCACCAATCTGCTCTGACAAGCTTGGTGAAGTATGGCCAAACAACCCCAATGAACCAAGCGCACGGCATTGGGAAGGCCGTCATCCAGCAGTGGATTGCCCCGTCCAGTCGTTGCATGGTTACGAGCCAGCTGGGTTTGCCCGGGCCCTGTCAGCAGAGGGGGCCACGTGCTGTGGCGTGCGATGTTGAATTTGTCTGCTGCACCTCCCACACACCACAGCCGCTGATGAACACAAACATCCCCCGTATATCCCCAACAGACTTTTTGGGCAAGTGCTGTTCGCGAGCATCTATGAATGCCAGAACGGCACACGAGGGGGTGGGTGGGTGGCCAGCACCACGTCCGGCCGCCTTTGTCTCCCTAGGGGTCGATGTTTAAACATCGCACCAGGTACTCATTTGAGGCTAAGTCGACCTGTCGGAGGCCCAGGACCACTTATAAATGTCACCACAACAAATAAAACGCGCGCACAACGAGGCGCGCTCGAGCAGGCGCGCGGCACGCAACGACGGCCGTGTTTGTTGTGGCGTCCACCTTTGCCGGACGAGCACCGGGCTCCGCCACGGTTGAGACACCGACTCCCTTTTGCCTCCCCGCGTTGGGCAGAGGCCTCCATGAAGGACGCGGCGGTCAGCTCGGGACCAGACTCACCAAGCAACGGCGTGGAGAACGGCCTAGGCCCCCACGCTCCCTCCGAGGTGAGTCCGCTTACCGCCATTGCGGACGGCGATGGAGTGTGAGGGATGGATTGGATGGTGGATGGATTGCATTGTAGATGGAGTGTGTTGAGGATGGATTGCGTTGCGAGCGGATTGCATGAAAGATAAAAAAGTGTGAGGATGGATTGCGTTGTGGATGGAGTGTGTTGAGGATGGATTGCATTGTGGGGGGATTGCAATACGATTGGATTGCATTGCGGATTGGGTGCGTTGATGATGGATTGTGTTGCGAGTGGATTGCATTGTGGACGAGCGACATGCCCCTCCTACAGGCGGTTGCTCCTGGTCACCGCCCTCTGAGCCGCGAGGGCTCGGGCCCTGCTCAGGAGAGCCTCTACATGTCTCCGTCTCTGCCCAACATCTCCCTGGGCCTCCCCGCCAACGTGAGACCCCCCCCCCCCCCCCATCTGCCGCCCTGCACTCTCGCTCCACTCCACGTTGCGTTGTGAGCCGGGGCCCCCTCTGCCTTGCGTTCTGGGCATTTGTGTTTTAATTACCCAGAAATAAATGACGATCCATGAGCTGTTTGCCCATGGATCATGATGATGATGATGATGACCTGGAGTGTTTTTTCGTCCGAGTGGGGGCAAGCAAGATGTCATTGCTGGCGTAGCTGCTCTGTTTTACTGAGGATGGAGCTGGAACTTTTGTGGCTGTGTTGACCTAATTGTGTCCATCTATGTGGCTGTGTGTATACGCACGTGTGTCTGTGTATATAGTGTATTTTGCGTGCGCTTGCGTGTATGACTGTTTCAGTGTGCCTTGTGTGTGTGCATCCATGGCCATCTGTACCTGTGCGCGTGCGCATGACTATTATTTCATCAATGCATTTGAGTGTGTATATACACACCCCCTCGTGTGCCTTGCCCGGCCACCATAGGTGCTCGCTAACATCACTTGCCCCAAGGAGTCTGTTAAAGCTGTACGGGAAGGATCTTTGTCTTTGTTGTACGTGCCCATCCGGTCACCGTCCTGCGCGCGTGCGCCTGCCGTCTCCGCAGGGCTCCGGCGCTCAGGGAGACCCCGAGGGCCAGCAGCATCTGCCCCATCACCCCTCCCAGAGCCACCACGGCCGCGTGCAGCAGCCGCTGGGCCACAGCCTCTCGCTGCCGCTGCCCTACACGGCGTCGGCCGGCGGCGACGCAGACAGGGGCGGCGCGGGGCGGCCCTCCCTGCTGCAGCAGCACCTGCTCGTGCTGGACCAGCACCGCATGCTCAATGCAGGCAAGGGCCGAGTGTGCGTGTGCGTGCACGCCTGTTTCATCGTGTGTGTGTGCGGGGAGCGGTAACGCAGCGGTTAGCGTGCTGCGCTACGAACCCGGCCACCCGAGTTTGATTTCCCGCTCGTGGCCAACACCAGTGACAATTATCTGAACCTAGTGTGGTGTGAAAACATCGCCACTAGGGAGACAAAGGCTGCCAGGCGTGGTGATGGCCACCCACCCCCTCGTGTGCCATGCCAGCCTTTATAGGTGCTACTCGCTAACGGCACTTGCCCAAGCAGTCTGTTCAGGCTATGTGGGGGATCTTTGTTTTCTGGGCGGTTAGTGTCACGGTTAGCGCACTTCGTTATGAACCTGGCGACCCGAGTTCGATTCCCGCTCACGGTCAACATCAGCGACAAATATATGAACTGGTCCAGGGCGCTCATCCTTACATAAGTGCAGTGCAACATCAACATTGGGGAGACAATGGGTGTGGTGTTGGCCACCTAGCGCCTCATGTGCTTTCATAGGTGCTCGCTGACAGCACTTGCCCCAACTGTCTGTTAAAGGCCACACTGGGGGGTGGGTCATGTTTGCCTTTTGCAGGTGTGGGGGGTTTGCCGCTGCCCCCCCGGGGCCCGCTGCTGGGGCCCGAGAGGAACCCCTCACGGCACCGGCCCCTGAGCCGCACGCAGTCGGCGCCGCTGCCCATGCAGCCGCGCTCGCACGCCCACTTCCTGGACCGGGGCAAGCCGCTGGGCACGGTGAGCGCCGCTCTCACGTTGGGTCTTGACCCCGGGGTCAGAATTCTCGATATTATTTGAACCCCCCCAGTCGGTCGGGGTCATTCAACTTCTCTCCTGTCATGATGTTGTGAGTTAGCCTATTAGTCCTGTAGCTCAACACAGACAAGAGACGATACGAACCCGACTTTTGGAAGCATTGCGTTGATGACACTAGCCCAAATTATAACCTTTTTAGTGTTCTTGACTCTTACGGCGGCGTGGGAGTCATATTGCCGTAATTATATTTATACACTGGGGTTCCAATAATATATGTAGCGTGTTTTGATCTTCAAATTATTTGGGGTCAAAATCTCATCTCGTACTGGGACAGACGGCCAGGAAATAGTAACCACCATGTCAGATATTCAGGTACAATGGTCAGTTGGTACGACTGACCGCTGAGAAGGGGTGATGAAATCATGTATCGTATTCTGACCCCAAGTGTGGGCGGGCACGGGTCAGAATTCTACGGGGGGTGTCAAAATACTATCTCACCCTGAGCCATCTGTGCCGGGCGTTCGTCCTGAGTGGGCGGCCTGCGGCCTGGCTATCCGCTACAAGCAGCAGTCACCGGCTGTCGTCTATGTGCCGACCGTCTGCCCGCGGCTGTCCGCCGGAGCTGTCCGCGCCGCACCCGAGATTGCGGGGCCTCGGCATCCCCCGACCCGGCCGATTCTGCGGCAGCTGCGGTCCCGGTTGGCGTGGCGGTGGGGGGCGCGGTTATTTGCGCGGCCATCCTTCGAAGCAGGAACTCGGTGCCGATCCGAAAGCGGACGGGGCGGCGACGGCCTCTTCAGAAGTGGAAACTGGAATAAAGTTTGAAAACGAGCGAACAGCCTCGGCCACCTGCGCGATCGCTATTGCGTTCTTAGCGCTCGTGTAATCCAACATCAAGACCGCTGCTGAATGCGCTGTGGGGAAATTAGCAATTCCTACCTTGACCCGCAGATTAGGAATGCAGAGCTGCGGCGTGCGCGTTGCGTGCGCATGTGGATGTTTGTCGTGTGCACGCGCTTGGTTGTTACGGCCGGTCCAGGTGCCTTTGCTCACCCGGGCATGTCAGCATGCGTGTGCGATTGCGAGTGTTTGAGTGCGTGTGCGATTGCGAGTGTTTGAGTGCGTGTGCGATTGCGAGTGTTTGAGTGCGTGTGCGATTGCGAGTGTTTGAGTGCGTGTGCGATTGCGAGTGTTTGAGTGCGTGTGCGTACACACTTGCACAGACTAATCGGCTGCCTACTCGCACCCATGCCTGTGTATTTAGATGCATGCATGCGTCTTGCGGTGTACACGGATGTCTATAAGTGTGTGTGTGCATGTTCACACCACCCGTGCATATGTAGCGCGGTGGGGAGCGCAGGCAGTGCATCTGTCTATCAACTCAGTCAATCAACCCCATAACACCTGGGTCTGTCCTGTGACCTAACAGCGAGCCTTCCACACTTCCATGCACCTGGCCTGGCAGAAGTGCCGTGGTGATGTCACCGGCGAATGGCGGCTGATGTTGATGATGTTGAGCGCGAGTGTATTGTGTGCATGTGTGCATTCGTCTTAAGCCTCACCTTACCATATTAATAAAAAGTCTGCCGTACTTGGCCCTCCCCCTCTCCAACCATTATATATACGGAGTGGTAGCTCTTGAAATCTCTCATTTACTTGATACAGCTGTCGTGGCTGTGACGGTTCGCACCTGAAGACAGAAGCTTGTGTTGCCTCCGAAACGTCGTGATTTTTACTTCATTTAACTTTTATTAATTTTAATGTTTTACCTACGTGACTTTACCGAAAAAACCTAAGAATATGAATCCTTGCAGTCACGAATGCTTCAAATCTAGAATTTGTACACGTGTTTGCGTGTGTGGGTGTATACCCGTGTGTGTGTGTGGCTCGCGTGCTCTGCTCGCGCTCGTGGCTCACGCCGACCGGCCGCCACATTTCCAGATGACGGAGGAGGAGCTGGCGTGTGCGGGCGGTGGCGGCGACTCCGAGAGGGGTGTGCGGATCAAGCAGGAGCTGCCCGACGGAGAAGGGGATGCAGAGGGGGTGGTGGAGGGCGGCGGCGACCCAGCGGTCAGGCACAGCCAGGTAGCTCCCCCCCACCCCCCCCCCCGCAGTCCTCGCGCGCGGCCACTGGGTGTGTCAGCGGCACATCCCTCTAATGCAGAAACCACAATAATAATATTGCCAACAATGCCCTCGGGTGGCTCTTACTGCCCTCCCGTTCCAATCAATGCCTTTACAGCTCTGTAGGCAGGGAATGGTGCGTGAGCACACGTCGCTGAGTTCATGTGGTCTCCTTGTCGGGAAGGTTGCTGCTACTCTCGTGCCTGGCTTCACGTGAGAGCAAACCGGCGAGAGCCCAGATGTACACCCCACCACGTACACCCCACCACGTACACCCCACCACGTACACCCCACCACGTACACCCCACCACGTACATCCCACCACGTACACCCCACCACGTACACCCCACCACGTACACCCCACCACGTACACCCCACCACGTACACCCCACGACGTACACCCCACCACGTACACCCCACGACGTACACCCCACCACGTACACCCCACCACGTACACCCCACGACGTACACCCCACCACGTACACCCCACCACGTACACCCCACCACGTACACCCCACGACGTACACCCCACCACTTACACCCCACCACGTACACCCCACCACGTACACCCCACCACGTACACCCCACCACGTACACCCCACCACGTACACCTCACGACGTACACCCCACGATGTACACCCCACCACGTACACCCCACCACGTACACCCCACCACGTACACCCCACGACGTACACCCCACCACTTACACCCCACCACGTACACCCCACCACGTACACCCCACCACGTACACCCCACCACGTACACCCCACCACGTACACCTCACGACGTACACCCCACGATGTACACCCCACCACGTACACCCCACCACGTACACCCCACCACGTACACCCCACCACGTACACCCCACGACGTACACCCCACCACTTACACCCCACCACGTACACCCCACGACGTACACCCCACCACGTACACCCCACCACGTACACCCCACGACGTACACCCCACCACGTACACCCCACGACGTACACCCCACCACGTACACCCCACCACGTACACCCCACCACGTACACCCCACCACGTACACCCCACGATGTACACCCCACCACGTACACCCCACCACGTACACCCCACCACGTACACCCCACCACGTACACCCCACCACGTACACCCCACGACGTACACCCCACCACGTACACCCCACCACGTACACCCCACCACGTACACCCCACCACGTACACCCCACCACGTACACCCCACCACGTACACCCCACCACGTACACCCCACGACGTACACCCCACCACGTACACCCCACCACGTACACCCCACCACGTACACCCCACGACGTACACCCCACCACGTACACCCCACCACGTACACCCCACCACTTACACCCCACGATGTACACCCCATCACGTACACCCCACGATGTACACCCCATCACGTACACCCCACCACGTACACCCCACCACGTACACCCCACCACGTACACCCCACCACTTACACCCCACGACGTACACCCCACCACGTACACCCCACCACGTACATCCCACCACGTACACCCCACGACGTACACCCCACCACGTACACCCCACCACGTACACCCCACGACGTACACCCCACCACGTACACCCCACCACTTACACCCCACGATGTACACCCCATCACGTACACCCCACGATGTACACCCCATCACGTACACCCCACCACGTACACCCCACCACGTACACCCCACCACGTACACCCCACCACTTACACCCCACGACGTACACCCCACCACGTACACCCCACCACGTACATCCCACCACGTACACCCCACGACGTACACCCAACGGAGATGGGATGGAGCTGCCACCTTCTGGCCACCTCGCAGCCTAAGCCAACCACAACCGGAGTTCCCGGGCAGTCTCCGGTCCGAGTACACAGCAGGTTGTTTTGTTACGTAGATTTGACAAAGTGGTGCCTGTGGGAGAGAGGAGTACAGCAAGTCGGTTACTCTTGAATCCAGTAGCTTTTCAAATACAGAGAATGAGGAGTGCACACGTCAAGAATTACCGTGTATTTTAGGCTGTAAGACATGGAGTAATGTTCAACACCGTAACAGAGAGTCGTCATTATGAAGCCCATGAAGCTAGGGCAGCTGCACCGACAATGCGGGCGGACAGCAGCAAACCATTGCAAGGGTACCACACAGGCCAGCTCTGTTGGCGTGTTTATCGCGAGCGCAACCTCGTGATGCTGCGCAGCCACCGTGCCCGCGTGCGTGCGCAGGAGAGACATTCCTCGCGTGGTGCTGTGAGGGGGACGCGCTGGCCCGGACGGTGACACGCGTTATTATTATTATTATTTATGTGTCGCTGCTCGGGACGTCGTGGTGATACAAACCTGCGCTGCTTCACCACTGCCAACACGGCGTCTGAACACCCACGGGTAAAAGGTGCAGCCCTGCAAGTGCTTGCTTACGGTACTGCTGGCGGGAAGACCTCTGTTAGATGCCCCTCTTAAGAGAGGGTGTTTTTTTAGCCTTCACTTCAGCACTTTTTCAGACGCCTCAGGAGAGGAGACGCTATTGTACGAGAGTTGCCGTGATCAATCGCCAGGCCATCGATGGCCTGGGCTGGCGCACGGCTTAAGCCACCCTTTTGCACGGGCAGCAGTTGAAGCAGTGGCGGCACTTGCCGATGTTTGTGTGGCCTGTTCCGTGTTAGCTCCTAATTAGTGGTTTCAGTCAGCGATCGGCTTATCTCCTTTCCCAGGGGCTAATGCCCAATAAGCCTCCAGAGCCCTTCCTACACTAATAGTGCTTTTCCTAGCATCCCACCTCTCTTATTTTCAATCCAAACATCGTCGCCACTGCTTGTTTTAAGTTCGGCGAAGCAATCTCCCTATCTCTCAAAGAGAAACCCCAACTTAATCCTCTAATCTGAAGTCAAGCGTTTTAAAATGTAGTTCTAATCTAGACGCACCCGAAACGTTTTTGGGCAGGCGGGCGGGCGGGCGCCGTTATCTTTGACGCGAGGTCCATTTCCCATGTCTGGGCCCGCGCAAGGGCCGGTCACGGACGGGGCCGAAGGATCGGCCCGGCAAACACAACGGCGGCATTAATAACCCTTCACTTTCTCTTATCGAGTGGCGGGGCAGGTTTCAAATTTCCGAATTCTTTTCTCCCCGCAAGCAAGCAAAAAAAAAACGACAAAAATTGGAGCGAAAGAGAAATTGCGCACGATGTCGTTTCCGCTTTCCATAAAACCGCGGGGCTAGTTACGGGTTTTCTCCTTTTTTGGCATAAATTGATGACCGTGCGCGGGGAGGGCACAAGAGCGGCACTGTTCTCGGGGCCATACCGGGACTGGCGGGGCTTGCCGGGCCAGGGCCGCCGCCTCCGTCTTGACAAACTAATGGGGGGGCCCTACACGAGCCGCTGGCAGGGCCCGCTCACCGGCCCCTCTTCCGCCGCGCAATTATGTCAGCGGGCGGCGGTAATTGGGCGTGCGGTGCCCTTGCGAGGGCCCTCGGCCCCGCACCGGAATGACCCCGTGTGGCCGACGGCGCGCACGTAGCCGCGAAATCGCTTGGGCCTCCACGCCCACACGCCGCTCCCCTGCCCCCCACCTTCGTCAGAGGGGTATGTCTTTAATTAGGGTCCGATCCCCCGCCCCCCCCCCCTACTGAGGAGGATGATGCGTCCATCCCTGCCGGCAGGAGCAGCTTAGCCCGAGTAATGGGCTGATCGTGGCAGGGGGTGGTGTGGGACTGAAACGGTGTTTATGCAGCAGCTGGAAATAGCGCCTGCCACTGTCGTCATCTTGAAAACTAATTAAAGGAAAATGTTTTGTTTTGTGAGCGCGTCCCTTAAGCGCGGCGATCAGATATCGGGAGACGTGGCGTTGCGTTGGTGTGGGGTCGTTGGTGCTTTTTTGCGTCAGCCGGGCTTTACGACCGGTGCCGTTGCTCGTGCGCACCCCGGCGGAGAGAGGTCACAGTGGCCTTTGTGAAGCAATTAATTCGTCCCTTTCACGCAGGGGGGCCGGCTCCTGGCATTCTTCCGCGAGAGCCGCTTGCCACTGCAAGCAGTGACATTTTGAGTCGCCTCGTCAAAAGGGCACAGCACGCTCCCTGATCAGTCGAACGATGGGGTGATGTTCATCTCCATCTAAGCCAGTGGTGAAAATTCCTTGTTGTCGTGGTGGAGAACAGTCTCACCCACAGGGCGACTTCCGTTGACCTCCTTAAAAGTGGTTAGTAGTTGTATCTGCTGCGGAGAGGTGGCGTTGCGAGACGCTCAGTTGACCGCCGACTATCATTTCAAGAGACACTCAGACAAACCGACAAACACAAGGATGCATGCCGACTTGTGCGTGCGCACACAAGCACACACGAAGAAAGACCAAGATCTCCCTTATTGTCTTTAACAGACTGTTGGGGCAAATGCGATCACCATTAAGGCCGGTACAGCACATGAGGGCGTGGTGTGGTCTCAGCACCATGCTCAGCAGTCTCCGTAGTCCTGATGTTTACTCTCCGCCCCAGAATCTCAATTCAGGCTCATTTCCACCTCAGGAAGGCCCAGGACCAGGTCAGATAATCGCCACTGATATTGGCCGTGAGCAGGGACAGGACTCGGGTCGCCAGGTTTGTTGCGCGGTGCGCTAAACATTTAACCACCTGATGAGATGAAGAGCACTCAGGATAGATTGTGATGCCACTGGTCAGAGTAGCCAATCGCTGAGCGGTCACGGCGGCAGTGGCGACAGTGGTAGTGGAGCCGATTGCTCCGGTCAGCGTCTCCCGACATCCCTGCCCCAGTGGCAGGGTGACAAGGGGTCACGCCACCACCGCCCACCCCGCTCCTCCTGCCAGTGCCACTCTGCCGCAGCAGATATCGAGTTCCTCGGATCCAATCGCCGCTGATTGAGCCGATCAAAGCGCCGTGCTGCCGTGCTGCCCGTAAGT
The DNA here is from genome assembly GCF_965212315.1 of Lampetra planeri. NCBI lineage: Eukaryota > Metazoa > Chordata > Hyperoartia > Petromyzontiformes > Petromyzontidae > Lampetra > Lampetra planeri. The sequence goes on along the minus strand of NC_136116.1, from coordinate 2,868,171 downwards.
GGAGAAGCGCCACGTTTTTTTTTCTCCCCGCGCAGAGACGGGAACTGTATCGAGCGTGGCGCATGCAGCGGGGGCGTTGCGAGACGGCCCAGCGCCCGCACTGTAACTCCCGGGCCACATGCCTGGACCTGTCACGCGAGGTTTTATGCCAGAAATGGCCTGCTTTATTGGAGCACGTTTTTTTGTTTTGTTTTTCAAACGAAAAACATGTTGCTTTCATAAATTGTCTTCATTGTCTTATTCAAATGCTCTCCTCGCTGCGGCTTACACCAAGCAAAGCGGCCAGATAGCCGCTCTGCGTCTCCTGCACGTTAATTGTTGCGTTTAGCCACGGGAATGTTCCTGCAACCCCGGGACCGCTGGCTGCCGTGGCCTCGCAGCCTTAACAACAACCTTCCCCTTGCCGGTGCTGAAACGACTCGGCTTTAATGGAACGCTGCTCCCCCTGCTCTGCCCAGGAGACCCCCCCCCCCCCCGCAATCTCGGCCAGGGGGTCTGCCTCTTCTCCGAGCAAGAGCCACCCCCGCACGACCCAATTGGCCCTTGCCATTCACACGAAGAACCTGCCTCCTCTCAGATCGTGGACCCCACCGGACGGGTCCGGGGCCACCCGCAAACCGGGGTCGAGAACCGCCCTCCCCGGGGGGCGCCGGGCGCTACCGCTAGCGCCGTTCCCCCCCCCCCCCCCCCTGGTGACTGCTCGTGCTGCCCGTGTGCCCCCCTCTCCCTCCCTCCCCCCCCCTCTCCCACCGTGTGCCCAGGGTCACCTGCTGGAGCAGCAGAGAATTCAGCAGCTGCACCTGTACCAGGCGCAGCTGGCGGCGTCGGGGGTAGCGGCAGGGCTGACGGCGCACCGCCCGCTCATCCGCACACGCTCCTCGCCCGCGTACACCAGTCTAGCGCCGGCGCCCGAGCCCCCGCGCCCGCTCCGCTTCACCACAGGTGTGCAGCACGGTGGTGGCGGCGGCGGTGCTGCAGTGCCATCGCACGCACACGTTCATGCCCGACCTGTGCGTGCCTTTGGGATTGCTGCTGGAGGAGGCCCTCATCCAGCAGCGGATTGATATAAGGGATGCACGTCAATGAGTGCCTCTTGTAAAACAACCGTTCCCACACTGTTTCTGTACATTTTCTGTCGACGCACGATACGTTCCCTACCCTCGCGTAGAGACCCTCGCCTCCCTGCCCCTGTTCAAGCCCAGCTATTGTAACTTGCTTTTGTAAATTAAATTACTGAAAGAACCAATTACCGAAAGAACCAAGAATAAGTCTACATTATAAACTGCCAGTACACTCAGTTTAATAACCATTGCTACAGTCTACATTATAAACTGCCAGTACACTCACTCCGATTAAGAACCAGACTACCGTCTACATTAGTGGTTTGTATTTTATTATTATTTTATTTTTATTACCGTTATTTTTTTATTATTTTTCTATCTACGGGACTTTACCGAAAGAACCAAAGAATGTGAATTTGCTTTTGTACGTCGCCCTGAGATGCGGGCGCGTCTCGACGCTGTGTTGACCCGCGTCGCGCTGTCCTGTGCCGTGCTGCCCGCCCCCCCGGTCACGCATGCAGGCCTGGCGTATGACACGCAGATGCAGAAGCACCAGTGCAGCTGCGGAGATAACACGTTCCACCCGGAGCACGCCGGGCGCATCCAGAGCATCTGGTCGCGCCTGCAGGAGACGGGGCTCGCCACACAGTGCGAGGTGAGTGTCTTTGACATCGGCCGTGTTCCGTCCACCGCTGGATGGAAGGCCCTCCGCTAAGGCCGCCTCTGCCATCTTTCGCGGTCCTGTGATCTCAGTGATCTGTCACCTGCCAACGAGTTTCGTTTGTTGTCCTTCTCTCATACCTCCGATTAGCATGGATGGCTATGTATGGTGCAAAAGAAGTTCAGTACCTTGCTCCGTCCCCACGGTGTACGTATTCTCAGGCGTGTTCGCTCCTCTGGCCTGCCACTCGTGAAACTCGTCCACTGGGGATTGATGCTTCAAGCGAAACGTTCTGCCCAAGCCCGTTGGCTTGTCTTTTGAGCCATTATGATGTTGCAGACTAGCTTATGTGAGTGTTAGGCAATATTATTCATGAATGTTATTTGGGAGCGGTCGTAAAGTGTGTTTAGCGCATTGCCCTACAAACCCGGCGACCCGAGTTTGATTCTCGCTCGTATATTTGTACTAGTCCCGGGCCTCCCCTAGGTCAACTGCACCTTCAATGAGCACATGGTGCGTTGTATTGACATCAACAGTGGGGGAGACAGATACGTCTCGGGGTGGTGCAGGCCTCGCCAAACGCTTTGCGTGCCACGCAGACCTTGACATCCCTTAGCCATGCAGCCTGTTAACACCGTTAACGCTGTGCCGGCATACCCACGCACCTGTGTGTGTGCGCACTTGTGCGAGTGTGTGCGCTTGTCCTGCGCACGTGTGTTCCCACGCTCGAGGTAAACGCGTTCCCACAAACCACTCGTATCGCTCGCTCCGTGCAGCGCCTTTCATTTGTGGAAGCGCGAGGTCGTTTGGGGCAAAGGTGAACGCGGCGTCGCGTTTCTGGGTTTTCGCCCACGACCGTCGGCCTAATTTGTCAAAATCTCGTTCAGTGGCGGCACCTTGCGTAAGAGTGTGCAATGCACGTGTGTGCTTGTGCACTAGTTCATACACGTGTGTGTGTTTGTGACATCTGAACTGTGGGGAGCGGCAGTGTAGCGGTTAGCGCGCTGCGCTACAAACCCGGCGACCTGAGTTCGATTCCGCTCACGGCCAACACCAGTGATGATTATCTGAATGGGTCATGGGCTCCCCAAGGTTGACTCAGCCTCAAATGAGGACCTGGTGTGGTGTGTAAACATCACCACTCGGGCGTGGTGTTGGCCACCCATCTCCTCGTGTGCCGTGCCGGCCTTCAAAGGTGCTGCTCACTAACGACACTTGCACCAACAGTCTGTTAAGGCTACACGGGGGGGGGGGGATCTTTGTCTTTTGCCTTTGCCGTAGCGCGTACGGCCACGGAAAGCCACGCTGGAGGAGATCCAGTCGGTGCACTCCGAGCGCTACACTCTGCTCTACGGCGCCAGCTCGCTCAGCCAGCACCGTCTCGACAAGAAGCTGCTCGGTACTGCCATGCGTGGGCCGATCCCCCGCCCATCCCAACTGTGCCGTGTGCCCCCGGTGTACCTCTACCGCCCCCCCTCCTCCTCCTCCCTGCACGCAACTCACCCCAGCGCGCCCCCCTCCCCCCGCTGTGCATCTTGAGCCCCCCCCACTACCCACCCCCACCTCTCCAGCAGTAGCCAATTTTGTGGCGCTCTCCTGCCTCGCTTCCCTCGCTGCCGCCCCTCCCCCGCCGCTGCTGCTTTCTCGGACTCCTTCCGCTCTGCTGTCGCTGCCCGCTCGTGACCAACGCCGCTGCCGGCAGGCACGCGCGGCCCGGCCTAATTTGGCTTCTTTGTCACCTGTGGTCAAAACAAATAAAGAAAAAAAAACAAGTCAATCCCCGAATCTCGGATTTTAAAGAAGCCCAACGCTAGCCAGCGCCTGAGTGGATTATATTGCGGACGCGTAATTGAGTGTCAAAATATGCGTTGCAGCTGCCGTCACGAAAAGCCTGTTTTTCATCTCTTCATCATTTATGAGGAGCTCCTACCTAGAGGGCCTCCACCCTCCGCAGGCCCACAGGCCGTGCGTCTCCCATTCTACATGACCGGTCGGTCACAGCGCCGGCGCTCCCCCATCGATCCCGTCCTGCACTGCCCCGCCCCGCTCCCTCCCTCCCCCGCCCGCGTGGCCGCGTCCCCCCACGTTAACGCAACGCGGCAACGCCCAAACCACCATTCTGGTGTTCAGCTTGGCCTCCCTCCTTCAAGCCACCGCAATTTCTGTGGCGCCCCTCCCGCCATGCTGTTGGCTTGGGGACGGCCGCTGCCGCTCGTGGTCGCACGAGTCGCTCATTGTTTGGGGGGAGAGAGCTCCTCCGCAAGAATCCTTCTCCCCCCCCGCTCTCCGTTCCCCCTCTCTCTGCCCGCTTGGTCCCAGCTTGGCTTTTACTATCGGCGGTGTTTTTGTTTCGGTCTGCAAACTTAAAAAAACACAAATAAACGAAACGCAATACTAAAATAAACGACACGACCGCTTCCCATCAAAATGGCCTCCTATGTTCTCTCGGCGATGCGGCTTTTGTGGTTTTCGTTTTTTTGGCAGCTCCCTTCAGAGAAACGTTCTTTGTGAACGCCGGTTTAGCGGCAGGCCGAGGCGTGCGCCGCCAACAGAGCCGCGGCTGCGGCGACGCTGACCCGCGCGATAAACCAAATTACGGTTTCGTTGAAACGGCTCGTCCGTCCGTCTCTGTACCCCCCCCCCCCCGCCTATCCCCACCCCAGGGCCGTCATCTCAGAAGACCTTGGTGATGCTGCCGTGCGGAGGCCTCGGGGTGAGTTTGTCATTCCTGCCAAAGAGCCTGAGCGAGAGCCTGCGCTGCTAGGCTCAAGGGTCCTTCAGGGGAACCTGACCACGTGATTGGCAAAGCAATTGGACCTGCCACTCACCCGTCCATGCCTAGTCCTGATGGGTTAAATGCATGCTCCCGGGTTTCTCCGAGAGAGATCAAACACGGTATTTCGTGCTTCCTAGCTTATTGCAAAAACAGCGACGGAGCGGAGTGTGGGAACGACTCAGCTAGCAGCCCCGGCTTGGGAGCTCTTCCCAGTTGGATTCAAATTCTTCTGAATCCTGCAGACAATCCCGAATTCCACTCTTCATCACCCAGGCTGCTCCGTCTTTCCGGTTCGCGTTCACGTCATGGCGGCCCTATGATTGGCGTATATAATGGTACCAGCCTCTTTGACCTCGACACGGCTAATGATGAATATACAAAGTGGGTGCGACACGTTGGGAGAGGATTTGGCTTCGCCTTGTGTGCGTCCATGTGTGCTTGGGTGCGTGCATGTGTGCGTGGGGTACGTGCGTGCATGCACGTACGGGTGCGTGCGTGCGTGGGTGCACGGGTGCGCGCGTGGGTGTGCGCGTGCGTACTAAATTTGTTAAACATTTGCGGAACGTGCGCTGCAGGGTTTGGAATGGGGGGGGCGCCCTGCGACTCGGCGTGCGCTCTCCGACCGTGGATTTGTCTCATTACGCGTGGAAACCCAAGTAGCCGCTCTATTCGGGGACTTGAAATCCACTTAGGTTAGACATTGCTAAATGAGTGCACCTTGGCCAAGCCCCAGAGGAAGCTGTAAGTGTGTGCGGAATGAACTCACCGTTGGGGGCTTGCGAGCTGGCGAGTTCACCCGCACTGTGCGTGCCACACCTGCGCGAACCCTCAGCTCGCTCACCGCCCGCTCACCCCCCTCTCCCACCCCCATCCACTCTCACCCCTCACCGCTCACCCCGCAGCGGGAGAGGAGTGCGTGTGCATGCCTCCCGCGGGACCACGGGCTTCCAAATGCAGGAACCAGAGCCTCTCGCGCCGCACTTGGCCTTGTTGTTGTTGTCGTTTGAGCGGGGATCTTAAACACGATCGAGCGAGCGAGGAGCCAGGCGTGCGGGCGGGAACGGGCGAGGAGACGTTTTTAATCTGGAAACTTACGCTATAAATAAACTCGTTCGTAATCGTTATGCACGAGGCTGCCTCAAACCGTTGAGCGCGAATTGAACGCCCCCCCCGTGCAGGTGAAAATTGAATGTGGATGTAGCGAAGCTAAAAGCTGCGAGGAGCAAAATCCAATTGAATAAAATAATAACGTTTTTATCTCATTCCCCTGATGGGTCGGCTTTAAATGGCCGGAGCCAATGTAAACACGCGGAGGTTCTGCAGCCTATTTGTTAATTTACTCAGTAATAGGAGGAATCGTGCAAACCGCCGCTGCCGTTTCACTCGATCTGGCACATGCGTCTTTACTAAACTCAGCTATTTTTATTTTACCAGGTAAGGCCCACCGAGCTATGCAGTTCTTTGTCAGACGCGACCTGGCCCACATGAAAGCTCAACGAAGCAGCCAAATACCCTAAATGCGTCGTTTGTTCGTTCCTCAATCCGCTTGTCCTGGTGAGGGTCCCGGCGGCAGCGTGTTGAGTCGGGCAGTCCAGATCTCCCTTTGCCTGGTGTGTCCTGGGCCAGCCCTGGGGCCTTCGCTCAGTGGGACATGCCCGGCAGAGTTCCAGGGGGAGTCTAGTGGGGGACATCCTTACCAGGTGCCCAAACCACCTCAGCTAGCTCCTCTCATTCCAGAAGAGCAGCGACTCGAATCTGAGGCTCTTCCCGGATTGCCAAGCTGCTCACCCGATCACGGAGAGTGAGCCCGGCAACCCTGCGGAGAAACCTCATTTCGGCCCCTTGTACCCGCGATCTCATGCTTTCCGTCGTTACCCAAAGCTCATGACCATAGGTGAGGGTGGGAATGTCGATCGACCTGTAAACCAAGAGCTTTGTTCGAGAACTCAGCTTTCGCTTGACTACCACAGAACGGTACAGCGCCCACATCACTGCGGACACCGCACCGATCTGCCAGCCGATCCCAAGGTACTTAAACTCCTCCACCAAGGGCAGCTGTTCCCCCCTCACCTGGAGAGCACACTCGACCGTCTCCCGGGAGTGAAGCATGCATGTTGATTGTAAATGTCGAAGGGGAAACTGGAGGACCCAGAGAAAAATCCACATGATCACCGGGAGAGAAACGTGCAAACTCCAAATATACAGCAGGCGTTCGGGTTGGGATTGAACCCAGGACCTCCTGTATACCAGGCGAGGTAGTTAACATCTCGCTACCATGGCACCCCACGGTCCTCTCTGTAACGCGCACGGCGCTCAGTAACTCGCGTGCTCATTTCTGTCGTTCGAAGCAGGCAGGGAGACGTTGGGGCCGAGGCGCAGACCAGGCCCGCATGACTTTATGTCGGGAGCCAAGGCAAACACCAGCATTTTGTGTTCCCTTTGAGTTGAGCGAAACAAAAGAATCAAAACAAAGCTACGTTTTTCATGAGACTCTTCAGGACACGATGTGTTATTTTCCTCCCATTCTTTTCTCCCATCCGTGGCTTTTGCCGAAACCCCCGCCCCCTGCCTTCCATCTGATCCCCTGCACGTGCTAAATCATTCTTAGTTTTACAGACATGAAAGGGCCCCTTCTCAAAACGGCACTTCAAAGTGCACAAACAACATCAATTTTCACGTTTTTTTGTTTTTATTTTTCTTCCAAAGAATCAGTGACAAGCGGTGGCTCTCGGCCAAACCGTAAGCAGTCCCCCCCTCCTCCCCATTTTGCACGTCAGCGTTATTCAAACCCCCTGTTTGCGTCGAGCGAGGACGCGCTATCGGCGCGTCCGCCCCTCGTTCTGATATCGTTTTTTTTCCCGCTGTTCTCGGTCGTGCCACCCGCCCCGCCTCGCCAACGCGGCTCGCAAACAGGGCGCCGGCTTGCGCGCCGTTCCGCCTGGCGCGCGTAATTGATTGGTGGCGCCACGCGCGCTGTTGCCGGCCCGTGCGCCCGGGCGGCGCTCACGGCCGCGCGCGTGCGCTCGCGACACCGAATGCAATTATCGCCGCGGGAACGCAAACGGATGGGAAACACATGGGGCCACGGCCACTGCCTTTGCAGCGCAGGCATTCCTTGCTGATGAGCCGAGTCCCATTGGTCGATCGACTTCCTTCCTTTAGCGAGTCCTATTGTTGAGCTCGGAGGTTCCGCCCCCCCATCGCTTGCTCTCGTGCCCCAGGATGAAAATCCTGGCGAGTCGAGTCGCTGGGTTTAGGCGTGGCCACCTGTCAGTGAAAGGTAACATTTCTATGCACCTATGGCACGTTGGATATTTTTTGTTTATTTTCTTGTCGGTGCGTTGTTGGCAAAGTCAAAAGTCTCGGGGACCCGAGTGGTGTGAGCAATCCCCCATGAGAAGAGAAGGTTTCACCCTGGCGCCATCTCACCTGTTCGATTCGATTTACGCATTGCACGACATTTGTTAGTTAGAACTTCTGTGGAGCTGGAGGCAGCGCCATGTGACACACGTTGGTGAGAGACGCCAACATTCGTGTCACACGAGACGGCGCCGTCGCTCACTCGCACCACACTTGACGTCCGCCGACAGCTGCCCCAGTCGCCGCCGCCGCCACTGCCGCCCGTCGGTGTTTGTGTTGGTTTAGGGCGAGGAATCTTTTGTTTCTCGTAAACTGCGCGTAAAACGGTGCCGCTCTGCCGCCCCGCTAGAAGCGGGGGAGAGCGGCGTGGGGGAGGAGACCGCAGTTTAGTGTCGAACGCCTCCGCTCCGCCATAAATCACCAAACCTGGCTCTTGCCGCCGTCGTCGCCGCGCCGTTCCGCGACGCAGCAGCGAACGTCCACGTGGTGCTCGTGGGGCACCTCCGGCCGCGATCGTCCCGCTCCGACGCAGCCGCGCCTACGGCGGACGCGCAAACAAAACACGAGAATCGCACCGCAGCCTGGGCCCGTGAACTTTGTAGAGCCGGCTAGGGAATTATTTTGGGGGTTGTTGGGTTGTAGGGGGGTGGGTTATGGGGTCTGCATGCGTGCCACCCCCCGCCCTCCCCGTGCTCGTGCCCCCCCTCCTGTCTCCCTGCAGGGGGTGGGAGCCGGGCCCCCACAGGAGGTCAGATTGACGCCATCTGCCACAGGAGGCCTGGACTGTGGGGGGCAGGGGGCGGGGGGAATGAGGAGGGGGAGGAGTTCATGGGGATCTCCTCCGTGGTGGGGGTGGAGGACTCATTCTGTTCACATGAGCTTGGCGCTTGGCCTTTGATGATGGCCCTGGGTTTGTTTTTGTTTGTTTTCTTGGCTTCTGTCCTCACAAAGAGAAACGCGTTTTTTTATTCTTGAGCGTTTTTTGCTCTCTCTTCGACGACGCGCGTTTCGAGGAAGAATTCTTTCTGGAATGAAATCATCGTGTGTACGCGCGCATGCTTGCGCGAATTCCCATCCCGCGCTTGTTTCAGCGTGCGTGAAGTAAATAAATTACAGCTGTGGAAAAATGCATCCTCAGTTTTACAATTTCCACCAGCTGAGTAGCAACGCTAATGCAAAACTAATTTGAGCAAATTTCCTGGGTTTTGCTCACGAGGCTACACAATCCGTAACCTCATTAGGCTGTTGTGAGGTTCTCTTAAGCTGTGCATGTGTTTGGCCAGTGTGTTTCAACAGCCTGTAAGCTAATCGTGACATCTTTGTGTGTGTCTGTGTAAATGACACGGTGAGCGGTAGCAGAGTGGTTACCATACCTCGCTATGAAGTTCGATACCCGCTCGTAACCAATAACAGTGGTGAATATTTCAGTTTTTCTCAGTTTCATTTATTTGGTATAGCCCTGTGAGCCATTCGGCTCTTGAATCGGGTGCAACCGCAACAAAAAAAACAAAAACATGAACAAGAAAACATCTTAAAGTGACTATGCGCAAACAGAAAAATCCAGGAAAAAAGCACCGTACAACAACGCTGTGCATAAATCCCAGTGGGATGCAAGTCAAACAACAACAACAACAACCACAAGACAACTCAGATTAAAGCCAGCATTCTAACTCCGTACTACAACAAACAAACATGGCCAAACCAAATAACTTTTCGAAATCACCAAAAAAAAGCCATAAGCAATGTCAATTTAACCGGTCCTGGGTCTCCCCTCGAGCGAGTACCTGGTTGCTGTGTGTGAACATCATCATCACTGGGGAGACGAAGGCAGCCAGGCGTGGTGCTGGCCACCCACCTCCCTCGTGTGTCGTGCTAGCCTTCACAGGTGCTCGCTAACAGCGCTTGCCCCGACAGTCTGTTAAAGGCTCCGCGGGAAATCTTTGTCTTTGTGCGTGTTATTTGCCCTTGGCGTGATGCTGGATACCCCAACACTTAATTTGTCGTGCCAGTCTGAATGGCTGCTCACTAACAGCGCTTTCCCTTACTATCTGTAGAGCATCAGCACCAAGTATGCTGTCAAACACCTGCCTCTGTTCCAGGCTCAAGACTTTCCCTTCCTGTGCCCATGACCGATTGCTGCTCTGAAAAATAAAAATGCCTATACAGTGTCTTCAGATGCAGTCGCATTTGAATGCTAAAGAAATGGAAATAGAATATCCAGTCGTGGTTTTTGCTTAATGCAAGCTTTTGGGCCTGGATTAAGCTTACCGCCCATAACCGGTGACCGCCACTAACCGCCCGCTAACTCCAGCGCTGTTGTCGTCGTTGTCCAGGTGGACAGCGACACGATCTGGAACGAGGCCCACTCGGCCATGGCGGCGCGGCTCGCCGTGGGCTCTGTCCTCGAGGTTGCCTTCAAGGTGGCCACCGGGGAGCTCAAGGTGAGGCCGGCGGCGGCGGCGCCCACCGGGAGGCAGCGCAGGGCAGTGGCGGCGAGGCCTGGCAGCCCGGGCCGTGACGGCCATAGACGGGTGGAGTGAGCTAACGTGGCTCAGCCACCCCAGCACCTGGCCCCGCACCCCACCCCCCTCGTGCATTGTTCTGGCCTTAATAGGTGCTCGCTAACGGCACTTGCCCCAACCGTCCCTAATGATAAATGGAGGATTATTGTCCGCCTGTGAATGCGCGCATGTGTAGTTACGCGCGAGTGTGCCCGCGTGTGCGTCTTGTCGTTGCCAGAATGGCTTTGCTGTGGTGCGGCCTCCAGGACACCACGCGGAGGAGTCTCTCGCCATGTGAGTGCTGCTCGGTGGCGTTCATCTATTAGCGCTCGGGCATGTGAGTGGGTGACGGCCTCCACTCGTAACCAAGCGAGAGCTCAATTGAGACTCGACAGTTCTGTTTGCAAAGGGAGACCTGGTATAGCTGCAGAGCGCCACGGCACGATTGTGGGGTCGAGTGCTTGTTTGTGATGCCGCCCGGCTGGGTGGGCGATGGTAAATGTGCAACTACAATTTGTCGAGTCTTGCGATCACGCCGTCAGACCGTGCATGTGCGCATTGAGGATTTATTCAAATGACGTGTAAATTATAAACATTTGCGTCCACGAACTAGATGGATTGTTGCGTCACAAGACTTGACTGCAAGAGATGGCAATGGTATGCGGAGACCTTCATTCGTCAGTGGATGTCAACGTTATCAAGGACAAGATTGAAACAAGCCTATTGTTAACATTACTCCAATTGTTGTTCCGCCACTGCTTCTGCTGCCGCAGTTGTTGATCACATGGCATCGTGTCCCCCCGCACTCCCCCCGCACTCCCCCCCACCCTCCTCTGGCCTTGATCGATTGTCCGCAGGGGCTTCTGCATCTTCAACTCCGTGGCGGTCACTGCACGGATGCTTCAGCAGCGCCTGCACCTGAGCCGCATCCTCATCGTGGACTGGGTGAGCATTGCCCATCACCCCCCACCATAGTCACTCCCGTCGCTCATTCCCTATGCCCCCCTGTCCCCTACCGCTCTCGCCCTGACGTACGGTGCTCATCTCCCTTGGTCGCCCCGTTCCTCACAATGGCCGTTGAGTTGTTGGGATCCAGGGGAGAAGGCAGGGAGAACATGGACTGGCATCCGATGCTTGTGAAAGTGTCATTCCTGGGGCCCTCGCAGCTATAAATGACCATGATTCGAAAGGCACGAACATTGTCCACATTGGCACATTGAGGAGACGTCGCATGTGTGAAATGTTACGCGCAGGTGTAAAGTGCTTGTAATGGCAGGCACCAGTGTTCACGTGTTAATTAAAGTGCCTGAAATAGAAATATAAACATCAGTGGAAAAGTGTCTTAAACCATAAATATGAATAACAGTGCCTTAGAAGGCAGACATCAATAGGAAAATACCTTAAATAAAATTCTGAAATAGTCGAGGGCCTTAAAAGGCAAGCACCAATGGCAAAGTGCCTTAAACATAAACATAAATAGCGAAGTGCCTTAAACAGCAGCCACCAATGGTGAAGTGCCTCATAAAGACAGATGCACACTGCAGTTCCTCCTCACAAGGGCAGGCGCTGAGGCCTAGGCGGAGTTGAGGCAAGAGATTGGTGCGGCGGTTTGACGGAAGGGACGGCATTTGATCTGTTTGCAAAGCCTAAGCCCCGGCAGGAGGCCGGAGATTTCAGAACCGCCGACCCCTCGCCCCCCGTGGGGCCCCCGGCCGTGCACAAACAGCCCCGGGGCCCCCGCGGCGCTCGCTGGGAAAATGGCCGGGCCTTCACTAGGCCCTGGCCGCACCCTGCCATCGTCATTAACTTAAATAAACACCGAGGCTTCCCCGCTTCGTGTGAAGGAGCGTTTTTGTCTCTGGGGCTGATGAGCCCCCTTACTCGCTCGTGCGGCTTTGAGGGTCCTTTGACCCCCCCCCCCCCTGCAGCCTCTGCCGGAAGCGAGGTGTTTTCCAGTGATGCCAACTCGGCGATTTATCGGCAAATCCAGTGGCTTTTTGGTTTGCCCTGGGTGAAGGCATCTTGTCTTAACGACAAGTGACGTATCGAGTGGTTGTCCTGGACAAGGGGCATTATTAGGTTATAGTAGCAATTCCAGGTGTGAATTAAGGATTCTGTATCACTAATAAAAAAAAAATCATACATTAGGCTGCTGTATCACTTTACTATGCGTAACACTTGGTAAATTACCGACTGATATCTTTAGTATGTATCTTGAGCGTCTTTCGCACCGTACGTAGCCATCCGTGCTAATCGGAGGTGCGGCGGAAGGACTAACAAACTAATCGCAACAACAAGGAGTTGTAAAGAAATTAGTTTTCAATTTAGATGTAAAAGTGCATAGCTCCAGAGGCTTTAAGAAGGTCTATCTGGTGACATTTTGAGGTTCGTTTGGTAACTTTCCACTTTAAAGAGTTGGCAACGCTGGGTGGGGTGTGAGGCTCCGCCTGGAGATTCAGGTCGCTGGGCACGCTATGGCCCGGGTAGCGGTGGATCGTCCTCGTGCGGCTGATGGGGGTGGTGGACACCTTTTTGGTGGACTCACCCACACCCACCGATCCACCACAGACGGCACTGAACACCGCGCCCTCGTGGTGCAAATGAGCAAGTGCAGTGACTCACCGTTCTCCGTTAAGCCGCTATCACGTTCTCGCTGCGCTAATTCTGTGGTGTGGCTTGCATTGCATGTCTGAAAGCAGTTTCATCCTGTGCATACGTAACGCTGAGTATTTGTATGAATATCCAGCAAACTAATTACTGGTATTGCCTGTACTCCTTTTTAAGTGTTGGTATTCCATGAATAGTGTTTACTCTGGGCCAAAGCCTGACGGTAAATGTGTTTGTGCATTTTCTTGTGTGTCTCTGTTCTCACATGTGCGTTTGCATGTGCGTGTGTTTGTGTGCTGAGCAGTAGTGCAGTAGTTTTCACACTGCACTATAAACGCGGTCATTTGAGTTTATTTCATGGTTAACTTCAAAGACATTTGGTATCTGAACCAGTCCTGGGCCTCCCTTAGGTAGAGCAAGCGATAAATGAGTAGCGGGTGCGGTGTGTATACATCAGCACTGGGGAGATAAAGGTGGCCAAGCATGTTGTTCATCGTGTGTTCATCACCGATGTGTGCTTGTGCGTCTTTTTGCTTATTTCTATGTTCTTGCATTTGTATGTGTCTGTTATTGTGTTTAAGCATATGTTTGTGTTTTAGTGTCCATGCGGATGTTTGTCGCGTGTGCGTGCCGTCCGTGTATTCGAGCAGATCCGCGCGTGTTCGTGTGCATGTACGTTCACGTGCCGCGTCTGTTCGAGTGCGTGCGTCTGTGTTTTTATTTGCGCGTTGCGTGCGTGTTGGTGTGTTCCTGTGCACGTCACGGTTTCATTCCCACGTGTTCACGCGTGTGCGTGCGTGCGTGTGCGCTTGCTTCAGGACGTGCACCACGGCAACGGCACCCAGCAGGCGTTCTACAGCGACCCCGGCGTCCTCTATGTCTCGCTGCACCGCTACGACAACGGGAACTTCTTCCCGGGCAGCGGGGCTCCCGAGGAGGTGAGGCTGCTTGCATGCGTACAGGACCGCGTGCGTGTGGGATTGCGCGTGTGGGATTGCGCGCGTGGGATTGCGCGCGTGCGGGACCGCGTGCGTGTGGGATCCCACGGGTGCCCCCAACTCGCCGAGGCCTTACTCGTCTTCGCAGAAGTCAGAGGTGCGCCATGGTGGCAAGATGTCAACTACCTCGCCCGGTATACCGGAGGTCGTGGGTTCCATCCTGACCTGGACTCCTGCTGTATATTTGGGGTTTACATGTCTCTCTCCCCGTGGTCGCGCAGATTTTGTATCCGGGTCCTCCGGTTTTTCCCTCCACATTTAGAAGCGTGCGTTTAGAGTACTGGCTGCTATACATGTTCCACGTGATAAGCCCTTTGTGGCCAGGTCGTTTCTGAAAAAGAGCTACATAGCTCAGTGGGCCTTACCTGGTAAAATAAAATTTGTTTAGTGAAGAATTTTTCTCAATAGTTCTTTGTTGTGTCTCATCTCCCCGCACTGCGGTCTGGGAGCCCTGTCCCCCCACCTCCCGTGGCACTGCGTGGAGGGTCTCGGTTGGTGGCAGCGGACGCTCACAGGAAGCCAGACCTATGCTCTCCTGTCATTGCCGCTGTTCCCTGGCAGCCTATGATTACAGCGTTTCTGTGCACTCGTTATGCGCCGTGTTCAGAATCCCGTGTTCAGTGTGTGTTCTGTGAGATGCGAGATGTCTCCTCATGTACACCGTTATTCTTGTGGGCCCATAGCATTTGGCTTATTCTGCAGTTGGAGTTTAATTTGTCTTTGTTACTATTTATACAACAACAACTGACATTCGCCACTATGTGGTGGTGATGTCACCATGGCGCTTGTGCCAGGCTATGTGCACTTTAAGGCCACGTTAGGTGTCAAACACCTGTTGGCAGGTAATGGGACAGACCCAGGTGCCATGGGTTGACTGACTGATATGACTACTTGTATACGTACACTCACACGCATATCAGAAAATGTTATTTTGGTGACTATGATAATCATGATGACAATGGTGTCTACAATAATTATGATGATGGTCATGATGATGGCAATGACGATAATGACCCTGATGATAATGACAATAAGATGGTGGTGGTGATGATAATGATCATGATGGTGCCTGTGACGACGATGACAGGTGGGCACAGGGCCTGGCGTGGGCTTCACGGTGAACGTGGCGTGGACGGGAGGGGTGGACCCACCCATGGGCGACGCCGAGTACCTCGCCGCGTTCAGGTAACGGCGTCCGCCATCAACCGGCAGCCCTCGCTGTCGTCGCGCTGCCGTCGCTCGCCGGCACGTGTAATGGTGACTGGCCGCTGGCTCTGTCGACGCGGTCCCCCCCCCCCTTTCCGGTAGTTTAAACGCCGAAATGTCAGCCAGTCCACATGCCTTGCCTGAGCAGAGGCCCCCGGCTCACCGGCCGCGAGATGAAAGCGATGGCTAGTGGTGGGGGCGGGGGGCGGTAGCAGTGGGGGGGTGGGGGGGGTTAAGGTCGCCGATTTGGGGCGGGCTGGTGGGACTGCCTGCTCGTCCCTGGTTGGCTGGGCTGGCCTGGGATGGTCTAGCGCTGCGTTGAGCTGGGCTGAAGCGAGGAGGGGAGAGCTTCGAGCTGGATGTACTTGACGCTAATTCAGACCATACGGCTCGGTTTGTTTTCCGTCCAGCCTGGCAGCACGCGGACTGTTTCCAATTTAGCCGTAATCTGCCCGTGCCGCCGGTTTAGCCCGGGGCCTTGCACGCCGCGTTTCATGTGTGAGGACTTTGCCGCTCCTCACCCCCAACCCCCCCCCCCGTCCCTGCCTCCCTCCCTCCCCCCACCACCACACACCCAACAACCCTCCCCTCCCACAACCTCTCCTGCCGCCTGTCCATTTTAACCCCCTCCCACTGCGAGTTCCCCTGCTGAGAGTGCACACTAATAGGTCACGTCTGCAACAACTGGCCGCGTACGGTTACCGCCGTTATTGCCGTCCCGTAAGCCGGTGCGGTGATTGTGGCAAGGGTCCTGAAATTGATTTTGCGTTGAAACGAAGTTGAGTAAAAAAGAAAAGTACAGGGGAGTTGTCCGAGATTGCGATCCAACCAGGTATAGGTTTCTGGGAGCGAGGTTGCTCGTGCTCGCAGCAATTTCCATCCGAGACGCGCAGAAGTCTGCATTGCTCGCTCGTAATCATTTTCAGCTTAATCGCAGAAGTCAGAATTTGAGCGTCAGCCCGAGCGAGCTGCAGCCCTGCCATGCGTCAACGGAGATTAGGGCAAAAACTCTCCTTTTTTTTTGCTGCTCCCCAAATACAGTATTACAGAAAAGAATATTAACACCGCACAAAGCCAATTTATCAATTTAACGGATTTGACAACTCATTTTGACAACTCACAATCACGCCTCGCCCACCTACGGCGTTGGAGTGCGGCGCACGCGCTTATGAATCTCA
This sequence comes from Lampetra planeri, assembly GCF_965212315.1. NCBI lineage: Eukaryota > Metazoa > Chordata > Hyperoartia > Petromyzontiformes > Petromyzontidae > Lampetra > Lampetra planeri. The sequence goes on along the minus strand of NC_136116.1, from coordinate 2,851,823 downwards.
CGGCGTAATGGCAAACAGCTGCCCCGGCGCGGCACCGAGCCATCGGCGGCTTTGGCAACGAGCGCCGCGCTCTGCTGCTCTGATGCCGGCCCCGCCGTTTGAACCAAGATGAATAAAAAGGGGGTCCCGAGTGTCCGCCCTCCGTCTCTGCCGATCACCGACAGTTTACGTGATGGTGCTCAAAATGCTCGCGCCGAAATTGAAGGGCCGTGTGCTTTTTATTTGGGCACATTTTTGCGTCGTTGCCTTTTATCTCCGCGTGGCGGGACGGTTGAGCGTCTGCAGCGATCCCGGCAGCCGCGGCAGTGGCCGTGCACGCGAGCAGCTGCGCGCACGCCGCTCTGCGGTACACGCACGCTGTGCTGTGCGTGCTGTGCGCGTGTGCGCGCACTTGAGCGAGTGCACACGTCGGATAAGTGCGCCGTGCATGCGATGAGCGGTGCATTGCACTGCGTGCCGCATTGGTGGTGTGCGTATTGTGTTTGTGCGTATCAGGTGATCGCGCTGCGCATGTTCCGTGTCACGGTGCACTGTGCCACCGCTGCGAGTGTTTTGGAGCCGTCGCTCCGGTTTTACGTCTCGCCGCGATTTATTCTCCAGCTGTAAAACGTCACTGCGGAGAGAACCGATTCGGACGTTTGTAGGGACCTGGGGGGGCAGTCAACCCAGGGCTGGGTCTGTCCACGCTCACCTTCCTCTTGATCTGGGTCGGGCAGGCCCTGGGTCCCAGGAGGGGGTGGCGTGAGCAGGAAGGGCGGACAGCAATGCTGGTGGTGCGTATAAAGAAGACATTCATGGCTCGGCCGTCAGCATTTGTTAGCGGTTAGCGAGATTCTTTTAAACAAACGCCGGCACCTTGTCACTTGCGAGCGCGTGATTTTCGCCGGACGTCACGGTGCCCGCGGGATTTCCTGTGTTGAACGCCGCACAGTAACCGCGTGGAGGTTGGATGTGGGCGCAGTCGCGTGGTCGGCAACTCGGCTGATGAAATGACGAGGGTTGTCAATCTCGGAGGGCGTGTGAATGATGTGAAATAATAAATAAAGTGAGCAAATAAGGGAGGAGTTTCGAGGGCAGTTTAACTTATTTATTCTCGTCAGTTCGTGTGTATTGTGTGTACTGATTGTGAGCAGTGTATTTGTATAGTAATTACTTCCTTCCTTTGTGATTCGCTGGTAATTATCTCAAACACCGCTTTCTTTCCGACTCCTCAATATGCACTGCGTGGGAGGCGAGGAAATAAAAATAATAAACGATGCCGATTGTCCACCTCCTGACCCCCGACCCCGGTCCCCGCAGGACGGTGGTGATGCCGATCGCGGGGGAGTTTGCGCCGGAGCTGGTGCTCGTGTCGGCCGGGTTCGATGCCGTCGAGGGTCACCCGCCGCAGCTCGGCGGCTACAGCGTCTCCGCTAAGTGTGCGTTCTGCACGCCGCCACTGCCACCTTACTCCTTGCCCCCCCCCCCCCCACAGCTCTCGTCCGTCACTCCCACCGTACAACCCCCGGGCCGAACTCGCCCGGCGCCTCCTTGCCCCCGTGTCCCCGCGACCTCTTGACGGCGCCAGCGGGAGAAATGCGAACGCCGGCCGCGGTGAACTCTGAACCCTGGGAGGCCCCTGTGGTGGCACCGTTCGCTCCATGCTGGAGCTCGGGGTACATTCCCCCATGGCTACCCCCGACGAGTGGCGACGCTACGCCATGGTTGGTCACTCGAGGGGGGCGATGTTCATACTGGGGCTGAGGTCGGGATTTGGCTGAGGTCAAGGTCAGAGCCAAGGTCAGGTTTGGGGGTTGTTGGGTCAGCGCCAGCGCGCTCGTTGCTGGCCGCAGTGGCATCGCCGGCACCGGCTCCCTGTGTCTCCTTTGCGTGTCTCTTTTTCTCCAGCCCCACAGCCGATTCTTCTCCTCTCTCACACCGTGCCAAAGAAAAAATGGAAAAGCTATTAGCTGTGAAATTATTTGCGCGACGTTTCTAAGCTTCATTTGTTATATTTACGCACTGCAAAATTGCCTGGCCTTTGCCCGCTGTTTATGTCCCCCAAGTTGAATGGTTTTCACATCAAAACGCTGTCTGCTTTATAAAGCAAATTGTTTAAAAACGGTTCTGTGTTTACTTGGGAGCGGGATGGATCCCACGCACATTTGCACCTTCCCACCGCCCACTGCCAAGGCCCGTGCACGGGCGCCACGCTCACATCCGGACACAATCGCTGGCAACATCATTACTCCAGCCCGGCCGCACGCCGCAGCCTTGGTTCTCTCTCTCTTTCTGTACGTTTGTGTGCACGTGTGTCTCACTCCGCCCCTCTGTCGTACTCTGCCTCCGTGCCTCTCATCCAGTTTGAGATGGGTCGCCCGTTCGCGACTGTAAATACCTCGCTGCACTTGAGCATTGGAGGTTAGCGTTTGGATTATTGTTACGGCAATTAGTTTTACATTGGGCTTAGGTATCGTTCATCATGTGAGTTTTTTCAATCGGCCACTCCCAAAACTCCTTATTCAACGCAGACGTCGCTTGAGCGGACGTTGAGCAGAGCTCTCTCGCCGCGTCAAGCTTGCGGCGAGCAGCGCCACATTTCTCAGCTCGATTTTTTTGCAGATTTTTTGTTAGTTATTTTTTTCCCCAAATCGCCGGCAAAAACCCAGATGGTCAAGGCCACCCGCGATCCCCCACTAGGGGCCCGAGGCCTGGCCCTGCCCCAACCGACAGCGTCGAAAGTGACCAGAGGGGCCCGATGGCCGAGCGTGCGGGGCGAGGTGGTTTGTACCTCCCTGCCGTGCACGCCCGGGCGGCCCCGTGGGCGTCTATTTGAAAGGGAGGGGCGGGGTCATGAGGAGCCCGGGACTCGGGGAGAGAGGTCGGCGAGGAGAAGGAGATGGGAGAGGTGGCGGGGGTGCTGACGGAGAGACATCTGTTAACCGATTCCAACACTTACTTAACCTACCCCCCCCCAACCCTCCCAGCCTAGCTCCCTCCCGACTCGGTCTGTTTATCTCATCAGCGTACCGCAGCTGTGCTGTGCGATGAGTGGGTGCGTTAGGGGGGGGGAGGGTGCCGTCCGCCCGCCCGCCCGCCCGCCCGTCCGCACGGATGGGGATGAGTGCGTTGCGTGGGGGGACGAGGAGTCTGGAGTGCCGCTCCAACACACCCGGCCCAGCCTCCGTGCCGCACGCCCCTCGTGGTGCGGGCGATGACGACTCTCGCAATCAGCAGCAGACGGCGGGGAGGCCGCGAGTGGTTTTCCTTGCGGTGGTGAGAGCGCCGCTGGGAAATGCTGCGTCACACTTTCTGCTGCCGCTGCTGCTACCGCGTGATCCTGGGGGGGGCTGCGGTTGGGAACGGCGCGACCTGCAGACCGCCGTTGACGAGGGCGCCGTGACGCACGTGTCACGTTGCCATAACGTGGACGTTGTGAGCAGCGTCATCAGGTTCACCGTCATCTCAAGTACAGTGTGGATACTGACGTTGCTGTTGCTGCTGCTGGACATCTGTGAAAAATGGCATCGCTCTTTGGATTCCTCCAGTGTAAATAAATATTCTGATTCTGCTGCTTCTATCATGCTGCTCATGCTGCTGATGACCATCATGTTCTTACTGCAGATGGTGAAGAATATTCCTTCGATGCTGCTGAATTCAACTTTGGTTACATCTGCCTTCCACCCTATGGGCGCATTATATTTTCTTTCCCATGTTGCTGGTGATAATTATCTAGATTCTGCTGCTTATGAGGATGGTGAAGACGACGACGATGCTGCTGATAGTGATGTTTACCTTCTGTTTGGTCTGCCTTTTGAGCCGCCGGGCAGGCCCTTGTGAGTTGGTCCTTGCCAGGGTGACGTTCACATCCTGCCCCGTGCGCGTCTGCCAAAGTCGGCGCACGCGATGCCGTCGTGACGGCCGTGCTTTTGTTGGACCGCTCGGCGCGGCGGTGACCTCGCCGCAAAACGCGGCTTTCAACTGCACGTGCCGTGCAGGGGCGGCACCGTGACCAGCATGCTCTGTTTAGGGAGCGTGGGTGTGCGTGTGTGCTGGGAGAGGGTGTGTTTGTGCGTGTTTGTAGTACAGCAAGTTAGCGCTGTGCTGCGCTACAAACCCGGACGGCCCGAGTTTGATTCCCGCACATGGCCAACACCAATGATGATTATTTGAACCGGTCCTCGGCCTCCCCTAAATCAGTACCTGAGGCAATGTGTAAACATCGCCACTGGGGAGACAAAGGCGGCCGTGCATGGCGCTGGCCTCCCACTCCCTCGTGTGCTGTGCTGGCCTTCATAGGTGCTCGCAAACAGCACTAGCCCCAACGGTCTGTTGAAGGCGATACGGGGAATCGTTGTCTTTGTGTTCGTTGGGATAATGTGTATATGTGTCCTGGCAGATTGTGTGCGTATGTGCATGCAGGATGTGTGTGTGTGCTGTGTGCCGGGAGGGTATATGTGTGTGTGCACGTTGAGAGTGATTGTGTGTGCTTGTGTTCTGGGAGATTGCGGGTGTGTGTGCTGGGATACTGTGTGTGTGTGCTGGGATATATACTGTGTGTGTGTGCTGGGATACTGTGTGTGTGTGTGCTGGGATACTGTGTGTGTGTGTGCTGGGATACTGTGTGTGTGTGTGCTGGGATACTGTGTGTGTGTGTGCTGGGATACTGTGTGTGTGTGTGCTGGGATACTGTGTGTGTGTGCTTCTGTGAGTGTGCAGGCCCTTTTCTTGCACCTGGCTGTGGGACTGCTCCCAATCAATGCTTAATCATGAGCCGAGTCTCGTCCCGACGCATATTTCCCTGACCACAGCACATGTGTTGCGTTTTCATGCTCTTGCTTGTATTCCAGTTTGCACGTGTAGTCGCGCGTGTGTGTGCGCGCGGGCATCCACGTGCGTGTCCGTGTGTGTGTGCAACCCAAACAAGCGTGCACGTGCCTCTGCGGCGTGGCGCGGTTGCTGGAGAGAGCGGTGCGGTGGACCCGCCGGCCACTCGTACAAACACCGACCATGCCAGACGCTCCCTAACCACCAGGGCCCCAGCATTCCGTCCAGGCCAAAAGCACGCTATCCCATTTTGTTATGCATATGAGTGTGTGGATGCACATGGTTGTGTGTATGTGTTGTGTGCGTGTGTATGTATGCTTGTCCTGCGTGTGTGTGTGCGCACGTACGGGTTGACCCATAACCCCTTGGCCCGTCCTGTGACCTCCCTGCCATCGAGCCTTCAACAACTCACGTGACCCGAGCATGCTCCTAGCCTGTCGCAAGCGCCGCGGTGCTCCACTTAGCGGGTGACAAATGGTGGCGGCTGTTGCTGTCTGCGTACACGTGTGCGTGCGTCCTTTCATGTGTGTACCCGTGCGTGTGCTCGTGTGCGTGCGCCCGTACGTGCCCTCTCGCGCAGGCTTCGGGTACCTGACGCGGCAGCTCATGAGCCTGGCGGGCGGACGCGTTGTGCTCGCGCTCGAGGGTGGACACGACCTCACCGCCATCTGCGATGCCTCCGAGGCGTGCGTCACCGTGCTGCTGGGCAACCAGGTGATCGCCGTGACGCACGCTGCACGCCGGGGCATCGCTAAAGACGCCTCGGTCTGGCCGACTGCCTCTGTCGTGCCTTTTGGTGCGCCGTTTGTGTGTTTTGCGTGAGCGGCGACCGCTCGTGCCCCCCGTACGCTCGTTGGCACGTAGAATATAAACATTACCAAGCTGCAGCGTGTGGACAAAATTCGTTGGCGCGTGTCGTGACGGGGTACTGCGAGATCCGACCATCGTCCGTCCAGTGCTCGCCGAGCTGTATTGGCTTCCGGTTTCCAAACGAATCAATTACATGGTCGCACTCATTACACACAGAGTGCTTGCCACAAATGAACCCCACAATACCTTGCTGCTGATCTCGTCAAGGAGCATAACCCATCGCCACGCCAATGCTGGTCATCGTCACAGCGGCTTTTGGCTGGCCATCGAACAAAGACAGTCACCGCATCGAACGCTTTCAGATGCACTTCCGCGGCCATCTGGAACTCACTTCCAATATTAGGAAGCCACTGGAGCTATGCACTTTTACATCTAGATTGAAAACTCATTTCTTTAGAACAGATGTTTGTGTTTAATTTGTTGTCCTTCCCCCGCACCTCCGATTAGCACGGTCGGCTACGTTCAGTGTGAAAGACGCTCAACATATGTACGTACATAAATATGAAACGAATGAAAGCAAATTCCTCCAGGATGAATACAGATTATGATTCCGGAGTTTGGTCTAGCAGGGAGCCGTCGCTACACCTCAGCCCCGTGACCTCGACGAAGAAGCCGTCGCCAGTCCGCTGCCATTGGGCGCAGAGCATCGGGAGGGAGAGATGAATATGGATGAGCGCGAATGAGGGGAAACCGATCTACTCAGCCAAACTTACCCTCGGTGATCAACGGGCGGTGTGAAGGTGTTTGCTGCCAAATCGCTCGGCACATCCCTAAAAAAAGATTCTGATGAGTACCTGCCAGACGCTGTGCGTGCGCCATCGATTCTCGGGGGACAGACGCAACTTATTACCGCGGATGCTTCGTGTAATGGAGCACACAGGCCGGAGCGCCATCTCGATGTTCCGAGGGACCTTGTGCGCAGACGGTGAAATCTGGCCTCAACCCCAGTCCCGGCAGTTTTAACTCTTGGCACATTGTTGGAGGCCCCTGTAGAGGAAGTGGATCACACCCATTCTGCTTCGCTTGAGAGCGGCACTCAATATAAAAGCTGCAAGGAACACATCAAGAATGAAGAAAATCTACAAAGGCACCCAAAGAACGCTGGTTCTCAAGGACAAGAGGCTGTGGTTCATTACAATCATTATGATGGTGACTCTGACACCGTTGTGGAAATTCCACATTTTTTCTGGCCGGCAGTCCGTTTCTAATTTCATGACAGACCAAACAGTTCTCGTTGAAACCTTCTGCAGCCAGGCCACCAAGATTGTACGGCTTGCCAAAGATACATAAAGAAGATACACCTCTTCGTCCCATTGTCTCTACTATCAACTCCCCCACTTACAAACTGGCTCGTTTTTTGTCCGAAATCCTACGGCCTTTCACTGGAAAAACCACCTCTGCAGTACTAAACTCTACTGACCTGGTATCGACAATCAAGGGGATTGCCCTGTCCCCAGACGACCTGCTTGTCAGTTTTGATGTGGTTTCCTTGTTCACAAAGGTGCCTGTGCCTGACACCATCGCAATCATTGAAGACTTGGTTCATCAAGGACTAAATGCTGGGGTACCCCCCCTGGTGAGACACTGCTTAACCAATACATACTTCACCTGGAATGGAACCTTCTACAAGCAAATTGAGGGCACCCCAATGGGCTCCCCCCTATCTCCGGTTGTAGCCAACATCTTCATGGAGAAATTTGAGACGGACGCCATCCAGACTGCCACTCTACGCCCGACCTTATGGAAGAGGTACGTAGACGACACTTTTGTCATCTGGCCACATGGCCGGCCTGCTCTAGACCAATTTCTCGACCACATCAATTCCATACACCCAGCCATCAGATTCACCATGGAAGTCGAAAATGATGGCAAGCTACCCTTTTTGGATGTCCTAATCAAAAGGAGACCTGATGGTTCAATGAGCCACTCTGTCTACAGGAAAGCCACCCACACGGATGCTTATCTAAAACCGGATTCCCACCACCATCCATCCCAGAAGAATTCCCTCATCAAGACTCTATATCATAGAGCCCAATGCATCTCCGACCATGAACACATTTCCAGGGAACTCAAACACGTACGCCAAGCTCTTAAGGCTAATGGTTACTCCGACTACACAATCCGCAAAGCCATCACTCCAACCATCAAGAAAGATCCTGTTGAGGAGCCTTTCAAGACCATCACCTTACCCTACATTGCTGGGGTCACAAAAAAGATCTCCAAAATCCTGATTAAACACAAGATCCAGGTCCGATTCAACACAGTACATAAAATCCGTGATCTGGTACCATCTGTAAAAGATGTGATTCCAGACATACAGTACCCTGGCGTCTACAAACTAAGTTGCCTCTGTGGTAGCAGTTACATTGGGGAAACCAAACGACACGTCTCAGACCGCATTCGTGAACATAAAGCTGATCTAAAACACGGTAGGACAAACACCTCAGCCGTGGCAGACCACTGTTACAACTCAGTGGGCTCACATGACATTGACTTCTCCAAGACGGAGGTTCTCTGCAAGCCATCTGGCTATCATGAGAGATTCGTTCATGAGGCGATTCACATATACAAACACAGAGACAATTTTAACCGAGAAGATGGATTCAGGCTTAGCAATCATTGGAAGGACGTAATAAACCATTTCGATACACATTAGGGTGAGTTGAATAATACATAGTGTTATATTAAAATGTATAAAGTATAGGGTGGTTTACAGCAATACAGTATATAATTTAATGTTGGGATTATCTATGGCAGTATATAGTACTGTATATGCTAAGAGAATAAAGTTTAGATGGAAGTATATTATATACTTCTTACGACGTAGAATTGTAATTTATTATTGTTGTTAGTAACTCAGCTTATTGTAGAGTATAGTAAGTTTCAGTTTATATTGTAGTTTTCTATGTAGTTTTTACTTTGGTTTTCTACGTGGTTGTTTGGTAAATGCAGCTACATATCACTAACATTCCTTTCCTTTATTAACGCTGTTCCTTGCGCCCCCCCGTGGTGCTGTTGATCCTGCATAATGCATGGGCATAATGGGACTTTGAAACCCCTCCGCCCACCTCCTACGCATTGTCCATTGGTATGCTAAATTCCTCTTCATATGCACATTCTTTTGTTAAGGCGCTCCTCCTCGCAACACCTATATAAGCTCCTAGCTTGATAATGTTCTCATTCTTCGCCTGAGGACGGCTGCTTGCGTTGTGGCCGAAACGTCGTGAGAATTGTTTTATTATGTTTTATTTTTATTATTTTATTACTTCCCTTCTACGTGACTTTACCGAAAGAACCAAGAAGATTCATGACAAGTGTTGACTTCCCACAAAACCGGTACTCATGTTGCTGACTCTGAGGCATGATGATGACGTTGATGATGATAATGGATAATGTTGATGGTGACGTTGATGATGATGATTTATTATGATTGACGATTATGATGTCGGTGATGCTGCTGCTTTGGAGGCAATGTGCTGCACGGGCGGGGGGGGGGGGCGACACGACGTTAAAGACAGTGGAGGTGGCCACATCATGGAAGGCGGAGAGTGGTGTGCACGTTTTGTGCGGTCCGGCAATATTCTGACCGACCTGGCTTTATGACCATCTTACTCACTGTCTGGCTGTCTTGCTGGCAGACTGTCTGACTGCCCTATTGCCTCCTTCACAATTTTATTGACCCTCTGTCTGTATCACGGTCTTCCTGTCTCTGCCCATCCTTGTGTCTTCCTGATTATCCTCCTGGCCTTGTATCGTACCGACCAATTGACTATCTTACTCATAATCGAGGGGGGGTTTAGTTGGGTTAGAGCGCTTAAATATAAATGTTTCGTTAAACCGCCACCACCCGACACAGTCAATTAATTAGTAAGGTTCGTCACGTAAACAAAACGTGTCAATTAGTTACTAGTTCAGCACACCGGTGTGTTGGAGAGTAAACCCACAACATTTACAATTGGGTGAGTTTACTCTCCAACACACCGGTGTGCTGAACGAGTAACTAATTGGCATTTTTGTTTACGTCACACATCTTACTAATTGGCTGTCGGGTGGCGGCGGGTTTAACGACACAACATTTATATTTACACGACCTAACCCAAAATAATAAAAAAAACCTCTATCATGGATCTGACTGACTTGACTGCCTGTGTGTCGTCTGTCTGACTGATTGACGGAACGAAGCGGGTCTCCCCCACGTGCCGTTCGCGTGCTGTGTGGGGACCAGGCGGGCACCGGATTCCTCCGCCCGTTGCTCGAGGACTCTTTTTTTGTTAGCGGTAGCGGCGCACGTGGGACCGACTTTGGATTTTCCCAAAGCAGCGGTCGAAGCCGTGGTATTTTTGCGTGCTGCCGACCCCGCCAGGTACCACACGGCGTCCTCCGCGGCGCGCAATTCCAAACGACCGCACGTCCCATCACTCGCACGCGACGTGCCCCCGCCGCTGCACAGCTACCTCGCAGGTGGCGGCTCGCGACGTCGGAGGAGGATGAGGAGCGTGCCACAGCGTCGCCCTCGTGATTTAGAGGAGGCAGTGGGGGGGGGGGCGGCCGTCCAAGCCCCTGGCGCGCAACTTCAAAGTGACCACAAAAAACACTTGGGAACACTGCGAGGGTTAGAAACAAAGCTGGCCACGTGGCTGTGGAAAGAGGACAGATTTCTGGGGATGAGATGAAAACCGAAGTAAAGTCACGCTTCTTTGCCAGCAATCAAATTCGTTCCAAGGCTCCGCTCTGCCGAAATCAACCCTTCAAACTCGAAGCGTGGATATCGAGTGCTAACGATGGTGGGCATCTCGGCGCATCTGTTTGGATTGCTCTCCCGTGCAGTTTGCTTCACTCCGCTTGGAAAAGGCGGAATTCGGGGCAAGAATTTCAACGCTCGGGCTCTTTCGCGCCCGCCGTGAAATCGCGGGCGGGTTGAGCACTCGAAGAGAAGAAGGTGACGATTTCAATCAAATTCTTATGGAACTGGAGGCGTTCTAGTTTTAGACTTTTTCTCTAGGCGCAGTGATATATCGATGGCGTGTCGTGCGTTATCGCACTGTGCCTGAGATATAGCGCCAGTTCCCGTAATGTGTAGTGAGTCAACAACAAAAACGCACAACACAGGAGAAAGTGTTACGAAAGTATCTCACTCGAGCACCACGTGTCGTCAAGTGGGGGGGGTGGGGGGGCGGCATCGGTATCCACTTCCTGTTGGGGGGATTTTTCCCAAATTCTTCCCAAAAACACCCGGCCTGTCCGCGCTTGGGCTACACGGGTCTACGTGAAACGCGCGTGCGTGTCTCGCATGACGACAATCCTTTAACCCTTCCTTGCGAATCCTTCCCCGCCCCCCATCCCCCCCCCCACCCTGGTGCAGCTCGAGCCGCTGCCTGCCGATGTCCTTCAGTGCCGGCCAAACCAAAACGCGGTGGCGTCGCTCGAGAAGGTCATCCAGATCCAGGGTGAGGCCTGCACGTGCGTGCGCACTCCCGCCATAGGACGCTGCCCCGCCCCCCCCCCCCCGCACCCCCTGCACCCTCTCATCCCACCCACGCCCCAACACGCGCCACCCCGCGACGCGTACGTCATAAGGTCGCACTCATTACACGCCACAAATGAACTCCGATACCTCACTGATCTCGTCTAAGGAGCACAAACCATCACGCGAACTCCGGACATCCTCGCAGCAGCAGCAGCAGTGGGTTTTGGCTGACCATTGAACATAGACGGCTGTCACCGCATCGCGTGGCGCTTTCAGATGCGCTTCTGCACCCGTCTGGAACGCTCTCCCCTTCTGATATTAGGAAGCCACTGGAGCTATGCACTTTTACATCACCTAGATTGAAAACTCATTTCTTTAGAACTGCTTTTTGCGTTTAGTTTGTTGTCCTTCCCCCGAACCTTTGATTAGCGTGGTTGGCTACGTACGGAAGTTCAACATCTACATACGTACAGCCCACACGTATGCCCCACCCCTCCCCCGCCACTCCACCTCATACCACCCGCACCTGCCCTCTCGGAGTAGCCCCCCCACGCCCACCGCACCACAATCCAGACAGGCTGCACCAGCAGCGTTAGCAGCTGCGTTGAATTCTTACAGAACGCCCTCCCTGACCGGCGGTATATTTCTAACGCCCGTCGGGTTCGCGGGGCTGTGCCGTGTGTAGATGTTGGGGGAATTCCGTTGTCTCGTGACGTGCTCGTACACCGCCACCATCTGCGCTCCCCCGCCTCCACCAATGCCGCACTTGACCGGCGTAGTGAAGCATGGCAAAAATAGCCCCCTCCCCCCACAACTTACGCGGCTTACGGAGACACCCCCCCCCCCTGCCGCCCCATCAAGCAGTGGATCACTAAAATCACTAAAAGGGTTAACGACGCGTGCGTTCGTTCTGTCGTTGGACAGAACGATGATTCTGGTTGCCTGTGGCAGCGCCGCGGTGGCTGGTCCAGCGTCGATCACGCCACCTCGCTCTCTGCTCGCGTTGCCGATGTGTCTGTCGTGTTCCTGGCTATGCGCGAGCGCCTGACCTTGACCACGTGTGTTTTGTGTGCGTGGCGGTTTCCGGTTGCACGTGTGCGTCAGTTCACCATCGTAATCGTTGTGGTGTGTAAACATCGCCACGGGGGAAAACAAATGCGGCCGGGCGTTGTGCCGGCCACTCGCCCCCCCCCTCTTGTGTCATGGCGGCCTTCATAGGTGCTCCCTAATAGCGCTTCCCCCAAAAGTGAAGGCTATACGGGGGGTCTTTGTCTTCGTGTCCATACACGTGTATACAAAGACACATATACGTGCGTGGTATATGTACCGCACGTTCGTGCGTACCTATATGCGTGCGTGTGTAAGTACGCGTGTGTGAACGTGCGCGCCACGTGTGTGAACGTGCGCGCGTGCAGGGAAGCTGTGGCCGTGCGTGTGCCGCTACGCACGCTCGATGGCGCTGTCGCTCGTGGAGCTGCAGGGCCACGAGCGCGAGGAGGCCGACACCGTCACGGCGCTCGCCTCGCTCACCATGGCCGGCCGGCAGCACAGCGCCGACGAGGAGGGCAGGTGCGGGCAGCGCCGTCACGCCAACATCGCCGAGGTGGCGCGGGGGTCAGAGCGCCAAGATGGCCACCGCGGAGACGCTGGGTTCGAATCCAGGCCTCGGCCTTCCTTGATTAAAATTTAATCTTGAGTGTAGTGGAGTTGATGTTCTCAATCTCGTCGCCAATGACTGCACAATACAGCCTCAATAAAATTGCTTCTGATTTTATTTTGGCAAAATTCCAGCTCTTTGACGACGAAATGAATGTTTTGCCGCGTTCAAAGCGGCCGCCGGCTCCACCGCACGCCACCCGACGACTCGAACGAGCCGAGCCGTTCCCGCTGCTCCTTCGCCCCAAACCGAGTGCCGTGCGGGTGCCGTGTGTCCGTGCAGGCCGCCCGAGGAGCCGATGGAAGAGGACTCCGGGGCGTAGGAGCGCGGGGGCGCCGGCAGGGTCTGTTCCCCGTCTGGCGACCACCTTTCTTTCGACGGCGGCGGCCGGCCACACCGGCCGTGGAATTTGTTTAGTTTTTCGGAAGAATCGGCTGTGGCCCCCACCCCCCTACCCCCCGGCCCCCACCTCCGTTGGACACGTCCGCCTCCACAGCAGCTCGGAGCCGCAGGAGAAGGGAGGTGGTGGTGGCGCCCCGCGGTGACGGTGACGCTGCGGTTACCGGCGCGGCGAGCCGCCCGTGGTGCCGCGCCCGCGGTGTTGCGCCCGCCACCGCTGCCCCGACGCCCTCCGCGCTGGCAAGGCCGAGCGTCGTTGCGGTCTGCGCATAGTAGGGGGGGAGGGGGCTGGGGGTGAGACACGTTGACGTGCGAGTGCTTGGCCGCAGCGGGGAGCAGGGAGAGCGTGCCCACCGTGGGGTACCGTAGGTCCTTGAAGTTGATAAGCCATGGCGGTGTCAATGCGACACCCAGAGTTCATAGCTTTAGGCGTCGAAGCGGCGAACCGTTTACAAGGAAGGCTTCCCGGCTGCTGGCGTTCGGGGCTGGTGACGCCACTCGGCTGCAAGGGGCCACCACCACCAACAACAACATCAACAACAAGGTTTTTCACAAATAATCACAGCAGTAATAATAATCGTAATGATGACGGCGATGAGATAGTGGTGTGAGGCCGTCACCGGCCTTCATTGGTTATGGATCGCTCGCAACAACAAAAACCGCCGCAGCGACGACAACGGCTAAAGCTGCGCTGTTGGTCCAGAAGACAACGGGTGGCGTTACCTCGACAGTAACAACACTCCGGAAAGGCCGTGTGGATGTCGACGCTCGTCAGGGGGCTGTAACGCAACCGAGCTGTCCAAATCCCCGGCACATTTCTTAAAAGGTATTTGAAGTTCGGCCGTGTCGGGCCGTGTCGGGCCGCGCGTGTACAGGTGGGTGGTGGCGGGGGGGGCCAAGCGCTGGAGCCAGCGACACCGGCAGGTATTGGAGGTTGCTTTTTTCCGGCAAGGCCGTCGTTGACTTGGGGCGCTGGGACAATTGTGCCTTCGTGACCGCTTTCTCGGTTGAGTTGGGGGGGGTGGGTGTGGTAGTGGGGCGACGGCTTCCGCGGAAACAGCCTTAAATTCTCACGGACGCTCGGCTCGTCCTGTTCCTCAACGTCTTTTTGTTGAATGTAAAAAAACAAACACTGAATTCACGTCTTCTTCACCGCCCCCCCCCCCCCCCGACGTGAGAAGAAAAGATGAAAGGAGGAATCACACACGAAAAGCACTTATTGTAATAAAATCGGGACGCCTGGCGGCTCCTCCAGCTTTTCTACGCATGTTTGTATTTATGAATGCCGAGCTATAGGAGATATTTATTTGGGTGGCAGGCAGTTCGCTCGTGACCACTTCGGCTTTTGAAACTACTCGCCCTTGCCGCGCATCTCAAAAGAATGTTTCAAATGACCAAGCAGTGTTATTTTGTACCGAACGTTTTCGTTTTCGCCTTGTCGAGTTTTTATTTTTTACAATGATGAATATTATAATTATTTCTTTTGTACTTTCATACTAAACGACCATCCGAACCCTGCCAGCTTCTTTTAACCCGTGCTGGGGGGGGGGGGTTAAAGGTCGCGTCGTTTGTCACTTAAACGGGCGAGCCTCGGGTCTCGCGGCTGCGCGATATTTTTTCTACCACGGGGAAGGTGGGGGGGGGCAAAGAGCGCTCCTGGGTTTGTGGATTGTTCCTAACCTCCCCGCCCACCCCCGCCCAGCACGGAGCGGACTGCATGATGCGCGCACGCGCGCGTGCGTAGTTATTTCGGTGACCTTCCAACAGTTAACATCTACTTTCTGTATAGTGATCGTCACGTATTTACTGACCAGCTGGAGTACTCTCGCAGTTGCGAATGACCTGAGGTATAACGACATACAGAAATGGACAAGTACTCCTGTTGTTGTTGTTTTTATATGCTACTTGTTTTCAATGACAGTTACCCACGTCACTCACGACACACACCATAGAGGTGTTCTGAAAGGAGGCTCCGCCCTGTTTGTAGGCCTGATTGAGGTTACCGGCCGGTACCTGATCCAGCGTTGTTCTGCTCTGACTGCAGTCGGCGTGTCCTCTCTCGTGGTAGCTCCCGAGCTGTTCTGAGGGTGCCCCAGTTAAACGGTCTCCCCGCAAGCACGGCCACCAGATCGTAGATCGTACAGCGGCCCGAGAACCATGGTGCAATGCAGGGGTGTCATCTGGGATGATTTGTTATTGCCGGTTCGTGACGGGGATACCTGGCAGCGCTGGTGAGGTCACGCTTGACAATAACACGGAGGCTTTTGCCTGCAGGGTGCGCCGACTGTACTGGAGCAGTTAACTCTGGTGACGAGTACTCTTCTCGCGTCTCATGCTGTGTCGAGACAAACCCTTCGTTGTCCTTCGTGGCGGATAACAGGCAGGCACTCTGAAAAACTTCTTTTACACCGATCGGGGACCGATCTCTCTCTGGCCCATTTTCAGCAAATACCACCCTTGAATGCCACCTCCAGTAATGCCATCCAATGGATAAAAACGCTTAAGATTTGCAGTGCATGATGGACGTTGTTCTCTCGCCAAACGTATTAGCTCCAAGGCTTGTGGTCGCCATTGCATGACAGGCATTGTGCCGTTACTATGCAGAGTGACAGAATCTCCCGGCAGCAATCGGCTGCTCCATCGCTACCGTGTCTTGGTGATCGTCAACGTGGGTTCCGTCCGGCACAATCTGCAGGTGGCCTCTGTCGGCTTACGTGACTCGTGTTTGGAACTCAAGCCTCGACCATTTTGGAGAGTCTACGATCGTGGCCCTTGACATCGCTCGAGCGTTGGATCGTGTCTGGCACCGCACGCAACTTGTCAAGCTCCACCCGTCATCTGGCTTGCACCCGAATCTGTACCCTGATATTTTCATCTCTCTTTTTTCAAATCTGCAGTAGTGGGGGGTGGCCAATCGGATGCCTTCGCGATTAACTCTGGTGTTCCGCAAGGCAACGTTATTTCTTCTCTTCAGTTCAGACTGACTCATCCAATCCGTTCGACCACCACACTGTAGGTCACGACACCTCCCTTGCTACGTTCTGAATTCATACCTGTCAACCCCTTATCAGCGCCTACCTTATTACAGACCAATTCAGGCTTTATTGGTCACTCCGTGCCCCTTATAAATCTTAACGTTCATCCTACAAAGTCCCATCACAAGGGAAAAACACAAATAAATAGACAAAAATTATGTTCTGAAACAAAAGCTGTTTTATGTATAAATGTTTTTAATTGGTGTCAGTGATGCTACTTACCATGCTACGGTCTACGGGGATCGCTACTCTCCAGAGTAAAAAAAAAAATCTGCCCCACGACTTTTTTTTATTTGGCCGTATGATTTTATTGCTGCCCGTATTGAAACGGTTGTACGCCGTATGGACCTGAAATCTAAATTTCCTTGTACAAGAAGGCGGGTAAACCATATGGGTTGACAGCTATGTGAATTCCCTCCCATCGCCTCTTTTCCCCAAGCTCCTATAACCTTGGTCTATTCAAGAAGCCTGTTACACTCTTCTATTAACTATTACTACTCCGATCGCGATGTGCTGTTGGTTTGATGGACGCTTGACGTGCTGGGCCTGTGACCCTCTGCCGAGAAATTGTGTAAAAGAAAATGCCATTATTTTTCCACATACGCACAAACAAACACAGACAAAGATCCCCTGTATAGCCTGAACAGACTGTTGGGGCAAGCGCTGTTAGCGAGGACCTATGAAGGCCGAAACTGCACACGAGAAGGGGTGGGTGGGCAGCATCACACCCAGCCGCGATCTTCACATCTTCGGGGATCTCTCGTAGTCGAGTAAGATTTCCCTCCAGGTGTCACTTGTCCGTGCTGTGAGATGGAGCTAGCTGGCCATGCGTCCGGAGATGGCTGAATCGGCCAATCCGTGACCTGCAGATCTTGGCACAGTGAGGGCACGGATGGGCCATCCTGGAGCTCCCCCTCGTTGTCGTCTCTATCTCTGGTGTGCGTGATTTGCGGCGTGCTCTTTTACTGGCTATCAACTCTCTTCGCTCGGCCTCAAAATCCTGAGTTCCATTGTTTATTTTGGCCCTCCATGATGGTCTATCAAGAGCATAGATTTCCCATTTGTTTGGATCTATGTGGCTTCGTTTGAGGTACATTTTAAGGTTGTCACGGACACGCTTCCTTTGACCTCCGGGGGCACGTGATCCATCGCTGAGCTGGGAATAGAAGATTTTCTTAGGAAGCCTCGAGTCATTCATCCTCACAAGGTGAACTGCCCCTCTGAGTTGATACTTCATCATGATGGCCTCTATGCTGGATGAGTTGGATTGCTCCAGCACACCAATATTAATTTGTCTTTCTTCCCAGGTGATGTTTAGTATTTTCTTGAGACAGCGTCGATTAAACATTTCGAGAGATTTTACGTGTTCACGATAAGTGGTCCAGGTTTCTGCACCATATAAGAGGGTTGGGCATGATCACAGCATCATACACAGCCACTTTGATCTTGGTGGAATTGTCGTGGTCTTCAAAGGCCCTGTTCTTAAGTCTGCCAAAGGCAGCACTCGCTTGGGCAATCCGCTGTTGGATTTCATAATCAATTAAGACATTGCTAGAGAGATGGCTGCCTAAGTATGGGAAACTGGGAACGTTTTTTAGTATTGCATTGTTGGTAATGATTGTAGGGGGTGGTAGGTGTCCTCCTGGAGCTTGTTGGAAAAGGATCTCTGTTTTGCTGGTATTCAATGTTAGACCCATCCTGCTGTAAGCATCTCTAAATATGTTGAGGATGACCTGAAGGTCAGCTTCTGAGCAGGCACCGACTTGGGCATCATCAGCATATTGGAATTCAATAACGGATGTGATTGATGTTCTTGACTTGGCTCTGAAACGGTTGATGTTGAATATGTTCCCGTCTGTCCTATATGTGATATTTATGCCTCTGGGAAGTCTGTTCTCTGTCAGATGAAGCATTCCCACCAGGAAGGTGGAGAAAAGAGTTGGTGCAATAACGCAGCCTTGCTTCACACCGGTACTTCGATTGGCTCTGAGGTTTCGCTATCAGAGAGGAGGATGGCCTTCACACCGTGATGCAACAGACGGAGGACGTTAACACATTTTGTTGGGCAGCCATGTCTCAGAAGGATTCTCCATAGTGCATCACGATTAACGGAATCAAAAGCTTTAGTCAAATCAAAGAAGGCCATGTACAATGGTAGTCTCTGCTCCTGGCACTTCGCTTGGAGTTGACGGGCTGAGAAGATCTTGTCTGAGGTTTCCCTATCAGGTCGAAAACCACTCTGCGATTCAGAAGTCTTTTAGTAGGATTCTTGGCAATATTTTCCACCAGCGGCAAGAATAGAGATTCCTCTGTAGTTGTCACAGTTTGACTCGTCAATTTTTTTGAAGACGGTGACAATGATGGCATCTTTCAGTTCGTTGGGAAGGTCTTCATCATTCCAGATTCTGGCCATAAGGGAACGCAGGTGTTCTAGTAGGCGTTGTCCTCTATGTTTGTAAATCTCAGCAGGAATCTGGTCTAGCCCACTAGCTTTGTTCTTTTTCATCTGCTTGACAGCTTTAGCCACTTCAAGCATCGTTGGTTCTCCAGCTAAATCCTCAGTGGTGGAGTGTTGTGGAATCTTACTGAATATAGAAGCGTCTACAACAGCGTTGCAGTTGAAAAGAGTGCTGAAGTGTTCCTGCCAGCGGGAGATGATTGCATTTTTGTCTTTGAAGATTTTTGTCCCATCCTTAGACTGAAGTGGTGCAAGGCCCTGTTTTGATGGTCCATTTAAGACTTTGGTTGCTTTAAAAAATGCATGTGGGTTATTGGAATCTGCAAGATGTTGTATTTCTTCTGCTTTGTTTCTGAACAATTTGTTCTTTAGTTCCCGGATTTTAGTTTGTACTTCCGATTTGGCCTCCTTTTATGATTGTTTTTTCTGTCTAGATTTTGTGTTGTTGCCAGGCGATAAATCCTTTCTGCTTCTTGTCAATGAGGCCTGTGATTTCCTGGTCGTTGTCATCAAACCAGTCGCAGTTTTTCCTTCTTGTGTAGCCAATGGTGTTTTCACAGCTGGTTATAACTGGCATCTTCAGTTGTGTCGAGTACTCATGAACATTTCCTGAAGCCTGGTTGGTGCCGAGTCTTTGAGCTCATTCTTTCAGTCGGGCCTGTACTGATGGATCTTTTAGTCTGGTTACATTGAGTCTTTTCCTCTGTAGTTTTGGTCGGTTGATGTGTTTGTGGTTTAGTTTGAGAGTCATCACTGATCGAATTAGTCTGTGGTCAGTCCAGCAATCGTCTGCATTGATCATGGCACGAGTGATTCGGACGTCTGTGCTGTCAAGCTTTCTGACAATCGCATAGTCCAGTAAATGCCATTGGTGTGATCGAGGGTGGCACCAGGAGGTCTTAAGCCTATTCTTCTGCCTGAATAGGGTGTTGGTGATTGTCAGGTCGTGCTCAGAACAGGTTGTAAGAATAAGGTGGCCATTGGAGTTGGACTTTCCAACTCCCTCTTGACCAATTACACCGTTCCGCATTTGATGGTCTCTCCCAACTCCAGCATTCAAGTCGCCGAGGAGAATCAGCTTGTCAGTTGTTGGTGTACTCTGAAGGATTTGGTCGAGTTGCCTGTAGTAGGTCTCCTTGGTGTCTTCTTCAGAGTCCAGTGTTGGTGCATAGGTACCGATGATGGCTGCATGTTGGTCTTTTGAGAGTTTCAGGCGTAAGGTCATAAAACGATCCTTGATACCAATTGGGAGTTCACTTAAGCTGTTGATGAGCATGTATCCATTGCAAACCCTACAACATGCAGGCATCGCTCATGCGCTGGTTTACCCTTCCAAAAGAAGGTGTAGCCTCCACCTAGCTCGGTCAGTTGGCCTTCATCCGCCAGACGGGTTTTGCTGAGGGCGGCAATATGGATATTAAATCGTCTCAGCTCGCGTGCCACAAGAGCTGTTGGGTGCTCTGGACATTGCGAGTTTGGGTTTATCTGTGAGGGTCCTGACATTCCAGGATCTAATGTTTAGGTTATATTATTTTTGTTTCGACCGCAATTATTGTTGCTCCCTCTGATGCTATGTTTAGGGCACCTTTTCTAGCCCCCTCCCCATTTGGGGTGAGCAGAGTGGATCCTGGTGGGCTGCTCAGTCACAGCTACAGCTGCCGGGATGCCCTCCTGCCTGATCCGAGTGAGTGACGACCTTCTAATAGCTGCCGCCTTGGTGCTGGGTTGTGACTAGGAGCTTCTAGCTGCATAGGCCTGCCCCGCTCGCCACTTGCCAATCGCCCAAGGGCTTTGGTAGTAGTGTGGTGGTGCGATGGCACAGTTTCCCTGGAGGGTGCCAGTGCGTGAATTAATGTACCTGCAGTGTCTGTTGCACAACATCTCCCGCACGGGGCTTAACCAGGAACCAAGCCTGGGTCCAATGGTGAGGCAGAAAACCAAGACGATTTAAAGGCTTGTCCTGAAGCACCAGTGGCTCCTCCGCCATATGCCGTTGGCCATCTGGACCGTAGCTCATCTGCCCAACCGAGGTGGGCCGTTGGCCACTTGGTATCCACCTGGGATTTTGTCAGGGTTTACTCCCTTAGCCTAAGTGGCTAACCAGAGCCCCGTGAGCCAGCGCGTTTCCAGGTGAAGTCCAGACAGGCCTTCTTGGTTATCGAAGCGGCCCAGGTGGTCTAACCACCCACCATACTTCGCCCTGTCTGGCAATCCTGTACTTTACCTGTTACCACCTCCCACGAGGTGGACGAGGGGTTGGCCCGCCACTCGACTCTCCGCTCCCATCGCTTGGCCTCTTCTCCCCGTGTGTGCGCGCGTGTGCGAGTCTTTGGGTAGCAGTGCGGAGTATGGGTAGCAGTGTTGAGTGTATGGGTAGTGTTGTACATATAGGGTCTGCGGTGTCTCCCCATCAGCACATCATGTCATCGCTCAACTCTCCGTGTGTTGCTGGCGGTTGTGCAGGAGGCCGGGCTGAGGATGGCAGCGAAATGCCCCCCGCAGCCTGCGCCCCACCCCCTGCCATGATTGGGTGCAGCTCATTGAAGAGGTGGCTCGATTTCCGCCAATTTTGAACACCACGACATTTCAGCGCCAGGGCCTCGCGATATGGCGTGCGCAGAGTCTTCCAGCGGCCCAGAACCTGTGACACCTGATATTTCACTCCCTGTCTGCGTAGGCGGCATGCGAGAGGCGCGTCCACAGCGCCTGGTTCGGGTTGTGTTTTTAAACGCCTTTGAAGTGTGCATAGCCCTTTATTAGTCTAATAGTTTCCTCCCGACTCCAATTTCGTTTACGCTCACCAATCACCGTCTCTCCTTCATCTGTGTCGGACAGCTCCAAGTGGAAAAGCTCCTCCTGCTGCATCTCCTCCTCCTGCTCCTCCTGCTCCTCCCCCTCCTGCTGCTCCTCCTGCTCCTCCTGCTGCATCTCCTGCCCTTGCTCCTGCTGCTCCTCCTGCTCCTCCCCCTCCTGCTGCTCCTCCTGCTCCTCCCCCTCCTGCTGCTCCTCCTGCTCTTGCTCCTCAGCCGGCACCTCCCCCAGCTCCTGCTGCAGGTCCTGCTGCAGCAGGAGCTGTGTCTTCTGCTTTTTCTTCTCCGCCTCCAGCAGAAGATTCTTGTAAAGCTCCACCGACTGCGCCTTCATCTGAAACCTCTTGAGCTGCTGCATCAGCGGGGGGGGGGGGGGGGTGGCTCCTCAATGGGCATCTCAGCTGCAGCTGGAACAACTTTTGCTTAAACTCCATGTCCTGCTGCTGCGCCGCGAGATGCTGCAGATGCTGCAGATGCAGATTTTGTCTGTTCATGATATTTCTCTGCTTCTACCGAAGCATCGCCTTCTGCTCCTCCTTGACCTCCAGCTGCTGATGCTGCTGCTGGATCGTCTGCTCCGACTTCTCGATCTCCTCTTGCTGCTGCTGCAGCTTTTTCAGTTGACAAAGTAAATTATCCATCGCCCTTGAAGAAAGTCGGAGTGGATGGGGCGTGTGCGTGGTGATCCCGTGAGCTGGAGAGAGATAAACTTGTGGTTTTGGACGCGGTCCTTTGTGTGGAGCCAGGAACCACCACAGCGTGGTCAGACCGGTGTGGGAACAGGTTTTGTGGGGAACACGCCATCTTCACATATCGCAGCAGGCGCTCGTTTGAGGCTGAGTCGACCTAGCTGAGGCCCAGGACCGTTTGAGACAATTGTCACTGGTGTTGGCCGTGAGCGGGGATCGAACCCGGGTCACCGGATTTGTAGTGCAGCCCGCTAACTGCGACACCTCCGCTCTCCGCAACCTACACATGCACACACATGTGACAAGTCATTCTTGCAAGCCCCAAGTACAAACATGCAAGAAGGTACATGCGGTAGCACAGGCGTGTGTTCACGCACGTGCAAGCGCACAGTCACCTCGCTGTACACACACAAGTGTACACGCGCATCCGCGTGCACACGGAGCAGAGCGAACATGCATATCCTAAAACCCTAAGATATAAAACATAATCCATTAATATATAAATATATATAGTTGTCATTTGTTTTTATTTTGATGTTGCTCCCTCCCCCCCCCCCCCCCCCCCCGTGGTGGCACGGGTAGAACATGGATCGGGGTTTTACCAAACGTGAGATTCCGCAGTCCCGTCCACGTCGGAACCGCAGTGACTCGTTGTGCAGTATTCAGAGAACGCTCCCCCAGTGTCTCCCTTCAGAGGGCCAGGTCTCTTTGAGGCAGCAGTATTGGGCTCACGGCTGATTGGACAAGAGCAAGGCCACAGCGAGCGGGTTGGTAGGTGGTGGACCAGTTTTCTCGAGGCCTCAGATCCAGAGCGCACCTCGGAAGAAAAGGAACACCTTTTGGCGGCCCTGGAAATTTCGAACCATCACGATAAAGAATTGTAACGCCCTGCTTTTGGCCACTCAGTAGCAGCGCACGTGGGAAGTGATGTTGGTCATCTGTGTTGGTTATCCGTGGTGGTCACCCGTTCGGTAGCACCTCTACATAGAAGGATCCAGCTCACGTGATTAGCGGTTGCATGCGGTAATCGTGGTTTTGTTCCAAAAAGGACTTCCTTGATCACGATCTGCGATTCTGGCGAGACCGCGACCTGAATCCGGTGACTAATTTACACGGAGAGCTGCAGTGATGGTCACTGATGGGTGACCTCGTGCCGAGGTAGATGATGGCTACGCGATGATATCAAAGCAATCGAACTGGAATACGTAAGTTCGATACGGTTTCGTGTTTTGTTCCAGCGATGGCGCTGGCGGTCGCGCGTGGCAACGGGCCATGGTCGCGCGAGGCGAGTGGCAGGCGGAGAGAGCGATAAAAGGGATCAAGAGTTGTTATTTTGTATTATCATGTCCAGGATTTCTTGAGCACCGTATAGAAATATATTATATAATGTGTATGTGAGTGCGAGTGTACATAGTGGGCGTGTACAGCAGGGCATCATCTGCAGGTGACGGCAGAGAGAGAGAGAGCGAGAGAGGAGCGGCCCCCGCGTTTACAAGGCGTTGTCCCGTCTGGCCACACGGTATTAACGTCGCCTACCCGCTAATGTCGCTTTGCACCTCCCGGTGTCTGGCTCCAGACGCTTTGGCAGCCAGACACGAATCTGTTTTTGCATCCAACTGCTGGGGGACGGTGGGGGGTGGTGGTGTTAGGAATGGACAGGAGCGGTTCGGGGTGGGGTGGGGGGTGAAGGGGTCATTGGGTCGAGGTGAAGTGGCGAGTGGAGTGGATTGGACCGGTGGTGGCACGGCCCGTGGTCTGTTCTGGCCGCGTGTGTCCTGTTCGCGAGCGCGGCCTCGGCCTTCGCGGCTGAGGCCACAACGTTGATTTTTGCCGCCCGTCTCTCGGAGCTTGAGTGTCGAGCCAGCCACTTCACGTGTGTGTCGGGGCTCATTTGAAGCTAAATTGGAAGCTCGTGAAGGACACGGGCACGCGCCACGCCCCACGCTCCGCCTCTGCTATTGATCATTATTATAGCGACGATCTTAACCATACGAGTGGAGTTGAATGGAGGAAAACGGTCGAACGTGTGCGTCACATGCGTTGGCGATCTCAATCATTGGGTGTCCAGTTGCAAGTAGGACGAATTCCTTCACTTCTACGATCTTTTTACTCATTGCTTTAGCAATGAATCGGATATGACAAAGAAAAAACAATAGGTCCGTGTACATACGCCCTCGTCTGAAATGGTCTTGCACTATTTTTACATGTTTAAAAAAATATCCGCCTAATCGATTTTACCAACCTGTTTTTGCTCGAATAAAAGAATACACTCATTCGAGCAACAACGCGGCTAATTAGAACACCCAAGTGAGAGTTACATTAATTAGCACGTGGGTGCGTGCAACGCGCAGCGGTGGCCCCTGCCCATCTTACCGTGTGTGTGTTCACTTACTGTGTACGTGTGTCTGTGTGTGTTCACTTACTGTGTACGTGTGTCTGTGTGTGTTCACTTACGAGTGTCTTCATCAACACCATCAGCAGCAGCAGCAGCTTTATTATAACTCCCATCGTCATCATCATCGGCGTCGTTACTGCAAGGGTTGGCCGGTGGTGCAGTGGCTAGGCTCACATGGTGTCCGCGCGTGTACAAAAATATGCAAAAGACTGCTGTTGCCAGTGAGTGACTTGCCCTGGTGGATATTAACAAAGGCAGCTATATTTGTATCACGTGTCAAGTCCACGTATAACCCTCGTTGTGTCGACACTTTTTTTCATCGACGTGCGCGTAAGGCTTTCGGTGTTTTCTCTCTAGGCATGTGATCGCGAAATAAATATGAAATAAACACGGAGCCCCCGGAGACGAATGGCGTCCCGTGAATTGCCACGCAAGGCCACGTGCAGCATGCTCGGCTGATTTTCAACAGCAAACCACGAAACCGCCCAGTCGACGCTCATCTTGTAGCCGCACGCCTCGGGATGTGTCGCACGAGCTTAAATACCCCTCGTGTCGCGGAGGCCTTCGTACAGCAGTGGATTCGCCGTGACCAATGAGGACAGATTAAAAAAAAAAGGACTTTTAAAATCGCGGCCATGCGGATCCATCGTGGTACCCTCAGTGACGTCACCGCCCTGAAGTCGAATGACGCGGCTGGCAGGAGCGCCGCACCGACGTCACTGGAGTGCCACAATGATCGCGCTTGATCGGCAATTAAGTCTAGTTTTTTTACGTCGGATAGGAATGAGAGATCCTGGGACGCGCGGCTCAGGCGGTGGCGTAGCCTGGTTCTCCGTAGGCCCTGATTGTGAGGAGTGGCCACGGCGGCTGGGGCCCTTCTCAGGCCCGTGGGCTCCGGTGCAGTTGCACCGCCTGCGTACTCGCTAGGCGCACCAACTGAGCATCGGGCGCGCGGTAGCTACAGGACGAGAGCTCTTGCGTGCGTGGGTTGTATTGCGTACTGCGTTAAGGCAGTTGTGTTGTGTGACGCCGTCCGCCAGAAATGTCCTCATCCCGTCCGTGTCCGCAAGTCTCTTGCCTCCCCGGCGCTCGCTGCGATGCAGTTGATGAGAGTTCCACGCATCGGGGAGAGAGGGGGGGGGGGATTCGCAATTCGGCCAAAATATCTCTCTGTGGATTCGCTGTTCTTGACTTCATTGTACGTTCGGGTCAGGCCGGCCAGTTGAAATCCATTGGCTTTGTTGTTGTATCTGTTGTGTGTGTGTGTCCGTGAGTTGAGTGTGTGACGGAGAGAGAGTCTCTTTGTGTTTTATAATTCCACGTTGGCTTTGTATTGGTCATTTGAGAAAACACGCTCGGGTTATCACGTGTGCGACATTCACTTTGACACGTTTGAGATATGTATATGTGTACACACTCACGCAGCTATGAATATATAATCCACGCTCCGCGTGAATGTGACCCGAGTTTTTGAATACGGCCGTTCAAATTAAAGCGTTTTTTGCATCCACGTGATTGTTGCGTCTTTGAATCCCCCGCTTCTCCTTGTTACCAATCACGCGTGCGTGTTTAATGATGAAATGCTTGCGCTCACGTGGTGACATCACTCAAAACGCTCCACGTTGTATTCGCCACGTAGAAAGAAAGGAAACCGGTAACTACTAACCTGTGTCCGCTCTCAAGTGATCCCATGACTACTGGATGGCATTGTTTTAAAACCCCAGTGATTGATTCCACGAAGCCTCGTACCCTGCCACTATCGCCGACGCCACTGCGCCCACTCAACACGAATCGAGTCCCACTCACGGCGCGATCCGCGTGCGTTTTATCACCAATCCTCTCCGGGTATTTTGTGGTTTTTGTTGTTGGTTTTTTTGTATTGGCATGTGCGACACTTTGGTAAGGTCGTTGCGGCTGCTGTTTCCGTGAGATCCCCGCCCTCCCCCCCCCGTCTGTTCGATTTGTTCGGAGCAAGACGGTGGTCGACTACTCGCATTGTGGGTTTTTTTGTGTTGTTGTTTTTTTTACTACAAAAGGAGCGGCGATGTGGTTCGGTCGAGTGGGGCGATGGGGGTGGCGGGGGGAGCGATTCTCGAGACCACGTGGCCCACCGAGTCCCATCGCTCCTGTACTAATGATGACGATGATGGCATTAGCGTATCCCATATTACCTAGTTTACATACACACGCGCGTACATATATATATTTTAGCATTGTTCCCCGATTGGAAATGTCCATGCGACGTGCCGTTTGTGTGGCATCAATAAAATGAACGAGATCACAGCGCTCTGCTTGACGAGTCGTACCTCTTTATTTTTTTAAGGATTCTTTTGGATCGGGATTATAGCTCGTGCTGAGCAGCTGTGGTGAAGTATGGCCAGACAACACCCCCACGACCACCACATCTCCCTCCCGCCTTCCAATGGCCGCCACGGAATGAATGAGGAGCCTTTATTTCGATTGTCCGTTCACGTGCACAATCTGCTCGCCACGCGCAAACGTTCACGATGCGTTCGTTATGAGCAGCGCTCCTGCCACCGGCATTCTTAGTCCACTGCTAGATGACTGTACGATCATTTGGTTTACATAATAGGCTGAAGGAGGGAAAAGTTAAATCGGTTCCATTTCCTATAGACTCCGTTTCATTCCTTGTCGGCTTTAAGTCGGTGCCTACTTCAATAGTGATATACATCTTCGTCGTCAGCCATGGTCGATCCACTGCTGGATGAAGACTTCCCCCAAGCCGCCGCCACCTCTCACGACCCCGCGATGAAATGTGCCTGGATCTTCCCCCTCGGTCGACTCGGCCTCAAATGGGTACCTGGTGCGATGTGTCCACGTGGTGCTGGCCAGCCACCCCACCTCGTGTGCTGTGTCTGCCTCCACAGGTGTTCGCTATCAGCACTTGCCCCAACAGTCTGTTAAGTCTATACGTGAGATCTTTTTCTTTGTGTGTATATATTGGTCTGTATATATATGTGTGTCTGTGTGTGTATGTGGGTCTGTATGTGTGTATGTATATGTGGGTATGTGTGTGGGTCTGTATGTGTGGGTCTGTATGTATGTGTGTATGTATATGTGGGTCTGTGTGTGTAAGTATATATTTATATGAGCTCAGAGTTTTCGCGACTGCGCTCTTGGCGCAGAGCAAATCGGAAGTCGCTTTGCAACGTCTCCCCGTGCCCGCCGCGGCTGCGAGTGATTAGTGGGAGCGCTCTGTGTCACTGCCCGCCGCACGGAAAAGATCAAATTGCTCTAATCACCAAAAATTCCCCCCCACCCCCTCTCTTCTAACCCTCGACCCCCCCCCCCCACAACTTCCCCCCCCCCACAACTTCCCCCCCCCCACAACTGCCCCCCCAACGTCTCCCCACTCCCCAACTTCCCCCCCCCCAACTTCTCCCCCCCCCCCTTCACCACTTCTCCCCCATTCTCTTCTACCCCTTCCCCCGCCGAACCTTCATCTCCCACAACCCAAATCAACCGCATTGCGTCTTGTTCCGTCATCTCTCTCTCTCTCGGAAGCTCAGCAGTGGGGGGGGGGGAGTGGTCGAGTCTGGTTTAGCCTGGCTATTCGTGTGCCGTGAAGAAGGGCCGTTGCCCGAAACGTCGCTTATTATACGTGCACCCATTGGGCGCAACGTACAATGTGTTGTGCGGGACACTGCTAGCCCGGGAAGGGGGTGCCAGGCGCGTTGTGGGCTGGGATTGCGGTATGGACATGAATCCTGAATCCGCCAGCAACTTGGCCTCCCACACGACACCAAATCGCCCTGAATCAGATCCGCACGGCTCTCCGACGCGGGTGCGTGTGGAGTTGCACCGCCTGTTGTTCGGCAAGTTGTCCGACGTTTCGCTGCACGTGCTGCGAGATTACTCGAGAGTCCGTGGCGAACAACACGAGGTACTCCCCCCTCCCCCCCCCCCCCGTAACACATCCTCCACTGTTTTGAGACGTCTGGCATTTATGGGGGCGGTGGGGGTGGGGTGCAGGGTGCACAGAGTGGGACGAGACGAAGGTGCGAACGAAATCCGTAGCAGCGGGATGGGGAGGTATCGTGGCGGACAAAAGGAGAGCTTGAGCCTGGACTTGGATCAGAGATGGGTCTCGAGTGTGCAACAAATTGAATGACCAGGGGGAGGGAATTGCAGAAGCTTTTGAAACGATTTTTTATTTGACAGGAAAGGTCAACTCAGCTACGCAGCTCTTTTTTTTTTAAGCGACCTGGCCACAAATGATGGCTCAACGAAGTGGCTTATCACGTGGAAATGTACAGCAGCAGCCAAATATTCTAAACGCGTGCTGATTAAATTATAACCGTGGCAGGGAAAACCCGGAGGGAAAAAAACCCCGGTGAAAAATCAACGCTACCACGGAGGAGAGAGGCACTCAAACTCCAAATATATTGGCGTCAGGGTCGGGATCAAACCTATGACCTCCTACGTAGCAGGCGTGGTAGTTAACATCGCGGTACCGTGACAGAGGCAGCAGCAGAGGAGAAGAAGCGACCTCCTACTGAGCCGGAGGTTGCAGACTTCGAGAGAGAGATGAGAGGGAGCGAAGTGTGAAGAGGGGAGTGATGGGCATGGCTCGAGTCCGTGGAGGTGGAAGTTCGATCCTGCAATGTACCAGGGACTGGATTGGTGAGCAGTGGAGGCATGTGATGAGGCTGGGATGCGACCTCGCTTATAGTGGCGGGTGTTCTGAAAGTCTGGCAGCGGAATTCTGAAAAATCTGCATCGAGGAATTGGGGAGGCCATGACAATCAGCTGCCGCCGTGGTCAGAGTTTTTGAGCCAAGTCCCGGTCCGGGACACGTTAACTCGCCTCATTGTTATCATCATCATCACTATTATTACCATCAATCAGATCTCGCAGTCGACAAGAAGATAACCGCTGTGTGTGTGTGGTACGTCAACAATGGTTGTCCTTATAGGGACTGGCTCTGGCCATGGGAATATTGAATTTCCACAAGTGGATCAGAGCCCCCCGATAGAATGATGGTGTAAAGGGCGACACTTGGACTTGGCTGCACAGTGATGGAGGTAGGTAACCATGGAGACGTCTTAGCCCCCTCCCCACCCTCCCTCCTTCTGCCCCCCAAATGTCGCCATTTCGGGGCCGCGTTGTGGCAATGCACCGCCTCCCAATGAAAATAGTGAAGAGCTGTTTTGAGAATCGCTGTTGGGGGAGGTGGTGGGAGCGGGGGTGGGGTTTGGGTTTGGGGGGGAGGTCGGGGGGGAAGGAGTCGAGGGCGGCGGAGGGGGGGGGGCCGTAAAGGCCCCCGGACCTCGGGTTCCCGTAAAATTCCCCCACCCACCTCCAGTTCGCGTTTCATCTTCGCGTAATTAGGCGGAGCTATTTTCAGTTTTATGCCCCCCCCCCATCCTCTCTTTCCTCCCCCGTGGCAGCCGCAGCTCCCCCCTCCCCTCCTCCTACCCACACTGACCCCCCCTTCTCCACATCCCCCCTCACAGCCGCTCCCACCCCCCTTCCTTCCCCCACACCAGGGCTCAGGTGAGTTCCAGGTGACTCTTTCATCCCGTGGTTCCTCTCCCCCGTGGTTCCTTTCTTGTCATGCTCCCTCTCCTCCTGCTGTCCCTCTCCTCCCATGCTTCCCTTCTCCCCATGGTTAATTTCCTGCCGTGATTCCTCTCCTCCCGTGGTTCCTCTTCCCCGGTGAATCCCTCTCTTTCTCTCTCTCTCCGTAGCTCGTCGGTGTGCCCGCGCACGCACGCGGCCGCTATCGTTTATAAGAAGAAGAAGTGGAGGAAGGAGCCCCGAGGCGGATTCCTGGTCGCGCTTCCTGAGCGCGCCGCGCTGCACGTGGCACGCATCAGGCTCGGCCAGATGGCGGCGAGGGCTGCTCACGGCTCGGCCAGAGCTGCGTGCGGCTGCTAGGCGGGTGGGTATGCACCTAGGGTAGTTCGTATTCAAGTGGGTAGGCAGGCAGACGAGGAGGTGTGTGGCCAACCACGAGGGTAGGCGTGCGCTTAGGCATGCGGACAGTCGTGTGGGTAGGCGTGTGGGTGGGCATGTGGATTCGTATGAGAAGAGGCATGTGGATAGACGTGTGCGGAGGCATGCGAACGGCAGGTACGTGTCGAGATAGGTGGTTCGGCCAATCGGTAGGGGGAATGGGAAGGCGTGCCAATAGGTAAGTGGGTGTAAGAGCTCACAGGTGTGTGGGTATAAGGGCTAGTAAATATGTGGGTACAAGGGCGAGAAGATACGTGTGTATTAGGGCTAGGAGGTATGTGAGTATACGGGCTAGGAGATATGTACTGTAGATATAAGGGATAGTAGATATGTATCTATAAGGGTTAGTAAGTATATGGGTATAAGGGTTAGTAAGTATGTTGGTATACGGTCTAGGAGGTATGTGGGTAGCAAGTTGGACACGCACTGGACGTGACCTCAGAGCGCAGCCACTCGACGGAGACCCCGTTCAACGGGAGAAGTCGCCGCTTAACCCCCACACACTTTGCCCCGTGTCACATTCGACGCGCAAGCATCTCGCACACCAAGGAGCCGTCTCATTGACAACTGATTGATTGGACTACTTTTACATGAACCCTACGCGGTTTGTTTACGCGCCGTGGTGATTGCGCGTTCTCCGTCGAGCCTCTTTCTGGGTTCGATCCCTGGTGCCACTGGAGCAGTGATTGGTAGAGTCTGTAACGTCAAGGTCATTTTCGTCATCGCGTCCTTCCTTCTGCTTGATAACTCATCTCCTGCGCTGCCACCATGGGATTCCCCCCTATTATCATCTCTCTCTCTCTTCTCTTCCACTTGGTCGCCGATCCACGAGTGCCACTCCAAATGCCCGGCCTGGGCAACCCGCCCTCCTGCATCGTGCACACGTGTCCCACCCATCACCACAACCCGCTCCCCTCCACCCCATTAACATCTACAAGTCTCCCTCGCGCTTGACCTCATTCTCTAAATACATTCTTAGCTTCCTCCAGCGCATGCTCCTGTAACCAAAGGGCAGACGAATGATTTTCTAGGTGGAACTTTGCGCAAGGCCGCTGTTCTCCACCTGCCTTCGACTCTACTGGGACATCTGTGAAAAGAGCGTCAATGCTCATCGGATTCCTCCACTACAAATACTGATTCTGACTCTGCAGTGCCACGTGTATCAGCGCCGTGTCACTTGGGGGCTCCATCTCAACCACGCGCACAACGCGACGCAGATCTCTTAACGATGCTGGCAACAGCTTTACATTGTGGCGATGGTGCACGTGTGGAGGCAAGGGTGGGTGGATCACGCAGAGATGTTTTGAGACCCCCACCCCCGCCAACGCCCCCGACCAAATCCAGACAGACTGCGTGGTTTCCAGGAGATTGAAGTAGAGCAAATATGTTGTGTGTGAATCTGTGGGCGCTCACCTCTGTGGGGAGCGGTCGTGTAGCGGTTAGCGCGCCGCACTACGAACCCAGTGACCCGAGTTCCCGCTCACGGCCATCGACACCAGTGACGATTATCTGAACCGGTCTTGGGCCTCCCCTAGGTCGACTCAGCTTCAAATGAGTACCTGGTGCGGTGTGAAAACATCGCCACTGGGGAGACAAAGGAGGCCGGGCGTGGTGCCGTCACGGCCTTCATAGGTGCTCGCTAACAGCACTTACCCCAACAGTCTGTCGTGTCTATACGGGGGATCTTTGTCTTTGTCGTGCTCACCTCCGAGTAGACCCCCTCCCACCCCTCTCTACCCCCGAGTATGAGCGGCGACGCTTCCCCGGCCACTCTGTACCTCGCGTACAAAGCCCAACACTCATTTACCGGCGATAGCCACCCATTGCAATGCAGGGCCCTCCTGATCGGAGAGCCTTGAGCCTCGGTGATGGTTTCCCGAATCCATACACATCTCGCGAAGTGAAACGGTTAAGTCCCACGTCCTGACACAGATGCCGTGGACCAGGTGGGGTCCATCGCGACCTCGTTTTCAATTGTAACCGCGAGCGCGTCCTCCTTTGCCTGCTTTTTATCGGCTTTGGCGTCGCACTCCAGGGCAGGCGAATTACTCGGTTCACTTGTGATGATGGGGCTCGCTTGTGCGAGTATTGAGCAGCGGCGCAGCGGTTAGCGCGATGCGCTACGAATCCGGCGACCCGAGTTCGATTCCCGCTCACGGGCCATCGACGGCAGTACCGAATTACCTGAATCGGTCCTGGGCCTCCCTTAGGTCTACTCAGCCTCAAATTAGTTTCCGGCACGGTGTGTAAACATCGCCATACTGGGCATCTGTGAAAACGAGCTTTATAGCTCATCGGATTCCTCCAGCATAAATACATATTCTGATTCGAAGGCGGATGAGCGTGGTGTTTCCCCCCCCCCCCCCCCCCTCGTGTGTTGTGCCGGCCTGCGTATGTGTTCGCCAACGGCACTTGCCCCAAGACGATGTTAATGCTATACGGGGGATCTTTGTCTTTGGTGCGAGCGGCAGCTGTGTGGACGGAGCTCCAGGCTGATGCTGCCCGTGGGGGAAGCCAATCGGCATCCCCCACGCGCCCACCTTCTAAACATGATGAGTTTCACGATGTTGCGAGTTATAAGCATAGACTGGACCGTAACTATTGCAACATTTCAGCTTCTAGCAATCGTGCAGATTGGGTCGTTAGGACTTAACATCGCCCGTCCCCACGTGATGAACGCATTTGCGGTGAGCGTAGGATTATGTCCGTGTGTGTGTATATGATCGTGAGAGATGGATGGAGAGGGAGCCGTCGTGTAGCAGTGGGTAAATCGTGGCTGGTGATGTTGATGTTTTTCAGTACACGATGTAAATTAGGTTCGTAATTCATTTTGGGGTCAGTCGCGTGAGTACACCCTCCTCCATCCAATACAGGTGTTAGTAGGTGTTGATTAGCTCGATATGTAGGTGTATACGAGTCGTTGTTTAAACGTTACAAAATATCTATTATACCACCCACCCTGCTCTTGCCCCCGGCCCCCCTCCCTTGCTTTTAGCATGAGTTGTATTAATACTTTCCATCCCCGGTCCTCCTTCAATAATCTTTGTGGGGAGACTCTGTTCAGCCCCCCACCCCTCACACGGCCACCCTCACCGGCTGAGCCAACATTCCTGGCCCCCCAACTTGTTTGTCTTCGTTTCAATTCAACCTGAGCCCCGATTTGTGTGCGCAGCCTTCTAAATTGGAGGCGTTCTTCGGTGGACTCATTTGTCTGAGCTCAATTTCCGTCGACGTGTCTATCATTTAAATCGGCGAATCTGGCGTGGCTAATATTGTGTCGATGTACATTTTGGACATGCGTGTAATTCAGTTTAACACGCAGTAGGCTTTCGCGACAAATATTATTCATAATAGAGGGTTTTTTTGGGTTAGATCGCGAAAATATAAGTGTGTCGTCAAACCCGCCACCACCCGACACAGCTGTGTTTTTTTATATTTACACTTTTATATTTACGCGATCTAACACGAAAGAAACACCGTATTATATATGCGTATATTTATAGGTATGTTTTTATCCAATCCAATGTTTAGGACACGTGTTATACGGCTGCGTGTGACGCTGTGTAGGACTGCGTTGAGAGAATACACACATTCTTGTCTGACCACTTCTGAGAATGTAATTTTTATCTTACGTACACAATCTGAGCGGAAGCTGTTCCATCCGTGCACATATTTGTTAAATTACGAATACGTTTAAAATACATGGCATGAACGAGTTTAACACGCAGTAGGCTTTCACGACCAGTATGATCTATAATATAGTTTTTTTTGGGTTAGATCACGTACATATAAATGTGTCGTTAAACCCGCCACCACCCGACACAGCAAATCAGTAAAGTTTGTCACATAAACAGAACGTGGCCAATTCGTGACTTGTACCGCACACCGAGGTGTGACAAGCCTTACTATCTGGCTGTCGGGTGGTGGCGGGTTTAACGACACACATTTTCGCGAGCTAACCCAACAGAAACCCTCTAGTATGCACCGCACGAACGACTTAACGGACACTGACGTCGCATATTTGAACGCGCGTATTGAAAACGCGTCCAGCGACGCGAGACGTTTACAAACCGGCGCGCGGCGTCCGCCAAGACGTTGAAGGGAGGCGAACGGCGACGATTTGAGGCCCCCAAACGGCACCAACGCAACTGGCGAAGGCGCAGGAGAAATTGCGGAGCGTAGCACCCGCGGGGAGAGGCCACTTGTGCGTTTGGAAGCTCTATGCTTTTCGAACCGCTTACTGCTGCTGCTGTTGTTGTTGTTGTTGTGTTTTGTTGTTCCTGGCTGCGTACGGTGCGAAAGAAATCTCCGACGTGCTCCCGTGACGTCGCATCGCGAGGCCGTCAGAGTTGGTGACGGCTTCATCCGGCAGTGGATGGAACATTGATGACAGCTCATTGTGTTGGTATGTGCAATTATATATCTACTGTTTGTAAGAAGTGTGTGTGCTCGTGTGAGTGTGTGTAGGTTTGTATGTATACACGTGTGTGTGTGTGTGTGCTGCAGCATGTCTACATACATGTTACTGGTTACATATGCGGCCGTCAATATGTATGCACAGGTTTCGTGATGGGAGCCTTCGACACTTCGCGTGGCCTTCCAAAGTGCACCTAGCCTGGCACAAGCGGTGTGGTGACGGCTGTCGTTGCTCGTGTGTCATTGTGCGTGGATGGTCGACTCGGCCTCAACTGAGCGCCTGGTGCGGTGCGAGGGAGACAAAGGCGGCCGCGCGTGGTGCTGGCCACCCACCCACCCCCTCGTGTGCCGTGCGGGCCCTCATAGCGGCTCGCTTACAGCACTTGCCCCGATAGTCCGTTACAGGCTACACGGGGGATCTTTGTCTTTGTGGATGGTAACGGACCCGAGAGGAGGACGTAGTAGTGCGGAGATGGAGCGCTGAAATCAGCTCCCGTGCAGGTGCGAGGTGGCGTCGTGACACCGCGCGGCCGTGAGAGATGGCCATGGCTTTGGTGGGGGGGGGGGGGCCTTCGTCGGGCAGTGGCTTGACCGTGGCTGATGATACGGGTGTTGCTTTCGCGTATGCATCGTAGCACGACCTATGCACGGTATTCATGTGTGCGTGTGATTTGTGAACACAAATCACACGCACACATGAAGAGCGGGGAGCGGCAGTGTAGCGGTTAGCGCACTCCCCCGTCCCCCGAGTTCGATTCCCGCTCACGGCCAACATCGGTGACGAACATTTCGACGGGTCCTGGGCTTCCCCTAGGTTGACTCAGCCTCAAATTAGTACCTGGTGCGTTGTGTACACATTAGCAGTGCCGGTCCTCCATAGGTGATACTCGTTAACGGCACTTGCCCCAACAGTTCGTTAAGGCTACGCGGGGGATAAGCCTTCACGTGGCCTCATGTGGCCTCAACGTGCACCTAGCTTGGCACAAGCGCTGTGGTAGAGACGTCACCGTTACTTCGTGGCGAATAGATACTGTTTTTGTGGTATAGTAAAACATCATACGTGTGTACATGTAGGGTGTGTTACGTGTACACGTGTGCATTTGTAGGGTGTGTTACGTGCGCTACGAAGCCGCAGCCAACATCGGTAACGGATATCTGAGCCGGTCCTCCCCTAGGTCGACTCAGCCTTTAATAAATACCTGGTGCGGTGTGTAAAACTTCATAGTTGTGGGAGATAAAGGGGATCCATCGTGGTTCCGATCACACCAAAGACAAAGAACCCCCGTATAGCCTTCACCGACTGTTGGGGCAAGTGCTGTTCGCGAGCACCTATGAAGGCCGACACGGCACACGAGGGGGCGGGGTGGCCAGCAGCACGCCCGGCCGCCTTTGTCTCCCCAGTAGCGACGTTTACGCACCGCACTATAAATACTCATTTGAGGCTAAGCCGAGCTGGTATTGGCCCAGGATCGGTTCGGGTTGTTGGCCGCGAGCGGGAATTGAACTCGGCCCGCCAGGTTCGTAGCACGGCGCGCGAACCTCTAACACTACCGCTCCCCTTTCCCGATCACGCCACCCACCAGAACGGATGCTCGCTCACAGCACTTTCCCCGCAGGTCTGTTTTAAGAGGGGTGGTTGCGTGGTACGCTGGGGGACCTTTGTTTTGTGCGAGTTGCAGCGCCGCGTCCGCGCTTCACCCATTCACAACATTTCACGGCGCTCCGCTCCGCGCGCGAGCCGAGCCTCCCGCGGGACCTGGGATCGCACGGGAACTGTGGCAACGGCTCCAGCCTCCTGCAAGCCACGGCGCTGAGCAGGCAAACGAGTCAGGCCGTCGTTGTTGTGATGAACTTAGCAAGGCACACGTTGCTAGGCCGTTAGCAACGTGCGCGTCCGTCCGAGGCGGCCACACTTTGTTTTGTGTGTTTGTTTGAGATGTATAGAAAACGTCTTCTCGTTTGCGTTTTGATAGGAACGCCCTCCTGTACGATCAGCGACTTGCATCGCATTTCAAAAAGGAATTAAAGCTCACGTGAAAGAGCATCCCCAGTGGCAGCTGTCTTGCCCCCCCTCCCCACACCCCCTTTGCTGCACGCTGTGACTTAGCACCTGGTCTGCAAACAATGCAATCACAACACAAAGCAACGTCGTAGAATACTGCACAGTATCACGCGACGCAACGTAATACAACATGATAAAGAACGAGACAATGCATTGTAATTTATACAAATAGAACTAATGCGACACAGTACAATAGAATGTAATACGATGCAATATTGCACAGCGCACTATATAATGACGACACTGCACGGTGTTCCAACACTGTACAGATCAATAATGCGAAATATTGGATAACACTTCATAATAGCGCAAGACAATGCAGACGCACAGCACAAAACTACACAATCGGTGTAAAAAATACACCACCACAATACAGCAATAAGCACAAAACATTATTTAAGACACAATACATTACAACACAGTTGAACCGGAAAACAAAAACATGCGTTACGGTATTGGGAAACAATGTAACCTTTCCTAAATTTCAACGCCATAAATACATGATGACACAATAAAGCACAATACATGGAAACCAACAACGTGCAACACAACCCCGAAGAGCACACTGCAACGCATTACAATGCAGCATCGAAGCAATGCAACACAGCACGGATTTACAGTCCACATTCAGATGCTGTGTAAATAAGGAGGCGGATATGCAAATCACCATCAGTAGGACCGCTTTGGGATTACTGTATTTTTGTAGGGGACAAAAGTGAGAGGTGTAGGGGGGGGGGGTTATAGGACGGTGGTCATTTGAGCAGTATTGATTTTAAAGACAGGTCAAATAACCTCTGGATCGGTTTCGACACACACGGGGTCTCATCACCAGTGAGGCTCGCTTGAGTCAATGTCGGCGAACTGTCAGATGTCTTAACGGCAAGGGCCCTCTCTTTACGGCATGGGCCCTCTCTTTACGGCATGGGCCCTCTCTTTAGGCAAGGGCCCTCTCTTTACGGCATGGGCCATCTGTGTAGTTCGACGCGAAATGATCTAGAGATACACAACTCAACACAATCATGAGCGTCGTTGTGGAGAATGTAAATAAGTAATGTGACTCAATGAACGTAGAAGCAAAGAGAGAGAGAGTAATCGGCAGAGGAGGAGAGGGACATCTTCAGCGTGTTCATGAACAGGAGATGGAGTCTCGGCAGCACGGATGGCCGAGGGAGGAAATCCCCAAACAGAGGGAACAGCAGAGGAGAAGGAGCGACCTCACAACTGAGCGGAGGTTTCAACGAGTGCCCTTGCGAGGGCACGTGTGAGACGATTTCCCAAAACATGTCAGTGGGTATCAGGACCCGTCCTGGAGGAGAGTCTTGACACTCATTGAAGGCTTTCCTGGAAAAATAACATTGCTCGGTGCACGTATAAACGCCTTATTATACTTTCTTTAAATCGACGATTCTTAAATTCGACTTGATCCCCCGTGAACATCCGCGGGTGGGTACCGGTCTCATAATTTCAAGAAGGGGCGCCACAGTGACTAGGAGATGTTAACTACCTCGCTTGGTACGCAGGAGGTCGTGGGTTTCTTTCTATCACCGTCATCATCATCACGGTGGCTAGGAGATGTTAACTACCTCGCTAGTATGCAGGAGGTCGTGGCTTTCTCTCTATCACCGTCATCATCATCATCACGGTGGCTAGGAGATGTTAACTACCTCGCTAGTATGCAGGAGGTCGTGGCTTTCTCTCTATCACCGTCATCATCATGACGGTGGCTAGGAGATGTTAACTACCTCGCTTGGTACGCAGGAGGTCGTGGGTTTCTCTCTATCACCGTCATCATCATCACGGTGGCTAGGAGATGTTAACTACCTCGCTTGGTACGCAGGAGGTCGTGGGTTTCTCTCTATCACCGTCATCATCATCACGGTGACTAGGAGATGTTAACTACCTCGCCTGGTACGCAGGAGGTCGTGGGTTTCTCTCTATCACCGTCATCATCATCACGGTGACTAGGAGATGTTAACTACCTCGCTTGGTACACAGGAGGTCGTGGGTTTCTCTCTATCACCGTCATCATCATCACGGTGGCTAGGAGATGTTAACTACCTCGCTTGATGTGCAGGAGTGCGTGGGATCGATCAAGACCCTGACGCCTGCTGCTGTATATTTAGAGTTTGCATGTCTCTCCCCCCCTGGTCACGTGGATTTTTCTCCGGGTCCTCCGGTTTTTCCCTCCACATTTAGAGTCAACATCACGCGTTTAGAGTATGTTGGCCGCTGCTGTACATTTCCACGTGATAAGCCACTTCGTTGAGCTATCATTTGTGGCCAAGTCGCTTCTGAACAAAGCTGTATATCTTAGGGAGGTCCTTACAAGTAAAAAAAAAATATATCAATTGCAGTTTATCCCCGCTACAATCCCACCAGGCGATGAGCGAATTGACAAGAAGGAAGAACAAGCAGGCTCACGCGTGGATTCAATGACGCTCTCCAACACGCGCTTTGCCTCGGAACTAATCAGCGAGCGGCTCACGCCATGCTCGCGGGGAACGCTGCGATGAGCCACGCGGGACGCGGACAGCGGCTCCAACGGGGGGTTCGGGCGCGGGCGAGTAGCACGCGTTGAGTTCCTCATCGCAACCGAACGTTCTGTTCACTCCGTGTCGCTCGGACGGAGTCACACCTCCAGGAGGGTTCGCCGTCACCCCTCCCAGTTCCAGTCAAACGGATGGAGACTGTGGACGTCGCTGGCACATCCATTGCGAACAGACGACTGCTGGAGAGGTGACACGAGCACAGGAGGTCGGGAAACAACTCCGCTTCGAAATAACACCGCCAAGAAAGAAAATGAGTGAATATTTACATCTCAAATAGGCGACTTTTCTGACAATGGACCTTTAAATTTCGATTTAAAGCTTTCGTGACTGCAGGGATTCATCTTCTTGGTTCTTTCGGTAAAGTCACGTAGAAGTGAAATAATAAAATAATAATATGATTTTTATTTTTATTATTTTATTAATTCCCTTCTACGTGACTTTACCGAAAGAACCAAGAAATTGGACCTTATCTCATAGCACATCAGCTGAAAAAGGGTCATTGCTCAAAACGTCGCCAATCAGATACACTGTACGTACGTTGAACTTCTTTCGCGCCGCACGTAGCCACCCGTGCCCATCGGAGGTGCGGTGGAAGAACGACAAACACGGCACGCGGCATTCCCTTTGATGGCAGGGGGTGATTGACACGTGCGTGGTTGAGTCTACATTCTTGATTTGAAGCTTTCGCGACTGCAGGAATCCACACTCTGTGGTTCTTTCGGTGAAGTCACGCAGGTAGAACAATAATAGATCACGACGTTTCGATCGCAACGCAAGCAATCGTCATCGGGTGGGACAACCACGGCAAGAAACGACTGCATTCTTTGGGGAATCGTTACATATACAGTACATGTTGTGTGTGTATATACACACTGTGTGTAACGGAGTCGATTACAGGGAAACCAAATCGAGGAATATTTCGATTGAAGGAAATGAGCGAGGTCTCTGGGCCCCCCCTCCCCCGTCCCCAACTGAGACGACACGCGCTGTGCACCCTGGGTGTCGTCTCGCGGGGTGCCACTCCGCGGGGGCCGGAGTGGCCCCGCGTGGCGAGCGACATGAAACGAGGGTAAATATTTGGATGCTGCGAGCGTGGCGGCGGGAGGAATGATTCAATCGCCCGGCTCGCCGTGTTTATGTTTTGACACGTGGCACGGAACCTGGAGTGCACCGACTCAGATAGACACGGAGACACACACACAGATATATATGTAGTATACACGGAGAGACACGGAGAGACACGGGCAAGCAGGCAGAGAGAGACACACGCAAAGAGACATGGATATAGAGTTCTTAATGCAGAGACATATAGAGAGAGAGACACACACACAGAGACACACGGAAACATTGCTATACATACGGAGAGACATACAAACACAGGCTGACAGAGAGATGCAGAGAGGTAGGCATAGGCAGCGATAGACACATACCGACATGGATGTTGAACTTCTTTCGCACTGTACATAGCCAATCGTGCTAATCAGAGATGCGAAGGAAGAACAGCAAACTAAACAAGCAACAGCAGTTCTAAGGAAATGCGTTTTCCATCTAGGTTTAAGAGTGCATAGCTCCAGTTGCTTCCCAATATCGGTAGACACATACATACAGACGTAGAAAGAGGCAGACATGCACATACAAAGAGATAGACATCTACAGATGAACAATGCAGATAGACCTATACAGACAGACACATACGTACTTACGTACAGACGTCAACACATACACACAGGCAGACCCATGCAGACACATAAATACAATCACACACACATATATGTACATGCAGAAAGTGTACACGTTAAATCACATTCACATGGGGGCACGCTTTGACACGTGGAACATGCCTGAGCCAGCACATTGCTTCATAACGTCTCTTTACAAATGCCGCTCACATTACAGCCATGTTGCAACTTTATTAGAAAGTATTAGTGATTATTGAACGCATGCCTGGAGAGGCAATCGACCTCTTTGCTTTACGCATGTGACTGCAAACGAACGAAATCACAGACACCCCCAAAGGCTGCATTAAAATACCATCACCACCACCACTGCCACTACCACCGCCGCCACTACCACCACCGCCACCACCACCGCCACCAACACCACCGCCACCACCAACGCCACCGCCACTACCACCGCCACCGCCACCACCAACGCCACCACCACCGCCACCACCACCGCCTCTACTGCTGCCAGCTGCTGGTGCTGTGACGTCGCTGCGGAGTGCGCAGGCGGTGCAACTGCG
The DNA here is from genome assembly GCF_965212315.1 of Lampetra planeri. Lineage (NCBI taxonomy): Eukaryota > Metazoa > Chordata > Hyperoartia > Petromyzontiformes > Petromyzontidae > Lampetra > Lampetra planeri. The sequence goes on along the minus strand of NC_136116.1, from coordinate 2,809,989 downwards.
CCGTGGGGGGTGAAATCAGACGAAGCCTTTCCCCCCCACCACCACCACCCCCCTCTACAATGCCAACCACGTTGCGGCTCTCTTGAGATGTGCATGCTGGGTCCCTGTGTGTCACGTGGAGGTGAGCCCTGGGTGACGACGGGATGACGACCTCGTCTGAACCCGAGGCACAAAGGACTCTGGAGTGGGAGTGGACGCGAACCCAAGCTGCAGAGAGTCGGACTCCCGCGACGACACCTTCGGACACGATCCGTCGGAATCGGCATCACCGTCACAGCCATCGCGGTCATCAAAGACGTTTGTTCAACCATTCCGCTAACACCGAGATAACCGAAATTAAAATTCGTAGCCGAGCATTGCACCCAACAAACAAGCCACGCGAAATGTCTCTTTGTGCCCCGAACTGAGTGTTGCGCTGTCGAGAGCGCACGCAAACACCTTTTGACCACCGCCTCACTGCCATCTGCGAGTTGCAAGAGCGTTAGATATTGAAGTGAATTGCCCGAGAAATGCGCGACCGAGTGTGTGTGTGTTCTTTTGGGACGAGGGGATTGCACGCCACTCATAACCCATTGCCGTGAGCTAAACTAACAAACTCATTTGATTGCGTGCATTAATAGGTGAATGACTCGCCACGAGCAAGGCCCGTCGCTTGAAACGTCGACGGTATTCCTTTCATCTCGTTGACTTAATACATCTGTTATGCGTTTGCCTTCATGAAAGCAGCTACGAGCCCTTTGAGACGAGATTATAAATCTCCCTCGCAATGGCGACGTGGGCCGAACGCAGCGAGTGTGTCGTGTACACGTGTGTGTGGTGTACACGTGTGTGTGTGGTGTACACGTGTGTGTGTGTGTGTGGTGTGTCGTGTACACGTGTGTGTGTGTGGTGTGTGTACACGTGTGTGTGTGTGTACACGTGTGTGTGTGGTGTACACGTGTGTGTGTGTGGTGTGTGTCGTGTACACGTGTGTGTGTGTACACGTGTGTGTGTCGTGTACACGTGTGTGTGTGTGTACACGTGTGTGTGTGTACACGTGTTTGTGTGTGGTGTGTACACGTGTGTGTGGTGTGGTGTGTACACGTGTGTGTGTGTGGTGTGTCGTGTACACGTGTGTGTGTTGTGTACACGTGTGTGTGTGGTGTGTACACGTGTGTGTGTGGTGTGTACACGTGTGTGTGTGTGGTGTGTACACGTGTGTGTGTGTGGTGTATCGTGTACACGTGTGTGTGTGTGGTGTACACGTGTGTGTGTCGTGTACACGTGTGTGTGTGATGTGTCGTGTACACGTGTGTGTGTGTGTGTGCGGTGTACACACGTGTCGTGTGTTTGTGGTGTACACGTGTGCTGTGTGTGTGTACCCGTGTGTGTGTGTACCCGTGTGTGTGTGTACCAGTGTGTGTGTGTGTATACGTGTGTGTGTGTGTACCCGTGTGTGTGTGCTGTGTACCAGTGTGTGTGTGTGTACCAGTGTGTGTGTGTGTGTGTACACGTGTGTGTGTGTGTGTCGTGTACCCGTGTGTGTGCTGTGTGTGTGTGTGTACCAGTGTGTGTGTGTGTGTCGTGTACCCGTGTGTGCCGTGTTGTGTCCGTGATGTTGACAAAGGTCACCCCCACCTTCCGCCCAGCCTGTAACAGACTGTTGGGGCGAGTGCTGTTAGCGAGCACCTATTGAGGCCGGCACGGCGCACGAGGGGGGGGTGGGTGACCAACAACACCACGCCCGGCCGCTTTTGTTTCTCCCCACAGCTGATGCGTACACACCGTACTCGTTTTAAGGCTGAGTCGACCTAGGGGCTGTCCCCGAGCACCACTTGGAAACTGTCACTGCCGTCACTGTCGAGCGGGAATCGCGAACCTCGGGTCGCCGAAAATCGCTTCGACACCGACACACACTGACACACACTGACACACACCGACACACACCGACACACACCGACACACACCGACACACACCCGGCCGTGAGAAATCCACTGCTGGATGGATGTCTCAAGCCGTCGGCAGTCACCGCGAGAGGCGAAACTCATCGGCCCCCGCACCCCGCCCCCACCTCGTCACTTCGGTCGATCTGAAGAGCCGCTATAAAATATTACGAAAGCGACGCCTCCGTGTCTTAGATCAGGAGGGGGAGAGAGAGCGTGTTGACGCATTAACTGCGTGCATTGAGATTGGTGGGAGACGTGTAAGAGGATTTGATTAAATAAGTCGTGTTGATTTATGATGTATCCCCTACGAATGCAGTGGGGTATCTATAGATGGATCGCCCTGTATGCGCAGAGACACGTAAAAGGCAAAGATCCCCCGTGTAGCCTTTAAAGACTACTTGGACAAGTGCTGTTAACGTGCCCCTATGAAGGCCGGCACGGCACACGAAGGGGGGAATGGCCAGCATCACGCCCAGCCGCCTTTGCCTCCCCAGTGGCGATGTTTACACACCGCACCAGCTTCTCGTTTTAAGCTGAGTCGACCTAGAGGAGGCCCAGGACCGGTTCAGAAAATCGTCACTGATGTTGGCCGTGAACGGGAATCGAACCCGGGTCGCCAGGTTCGCAGCCCAGCAAGCTAACCACTACACCGCCGCTCCCTACTCGTACACGCACACTCTCACACACACACACGCACACTCTCACACACACACACTCTCACACTCTCACACACACACACACACAAAGATAAAGATCCCCCGTATAGCCTTAACAGACTGTAGGGGCAAGTGCTGTTAGCGAGCACCTATGAAGGCCAGAACGGTACACGAGGGGGTGGGTGGCCAGCACCACGCCCGACCGCCTTTGTCTCCCCAGTGACGATGTTTACACACCTCACCAGGTACTCATTTGAGGCTGAGTCGACCTAGGGGAGGCCGGGACCGGTTCAGATAATCGTCACTGGTGTTGGCCGTGAGCGGGAATCGAACTCGTGTCGCCAGGTTCATAGCGCAGCGCGCTAACCGCTACACTACCGCTCCCCACACACACTCTCACACACACACACATTCTCACACTCTCACACAAACACACACTTTCACACACATACACTCACACACACACTCTCACACACTCTCACACACACACTCACACACACACTCTCACACACTCTCACACACACACACTCTCACACACACACACTCACACACACACTCTCACACACTCCCACACACACACTCTCACACACACACACATTCTCACACTCTCACACACACACACTTTCACACACATACACTCACACACACACTCTCACACACTCTCACACACACACTCACACACACACTCTCACACACACACACTCACACACACACTCTCACACACACACACTCACACACACACTCTCACACACTCCCACACACACACTCTCACACACACACACATTCTCACACTCTCACACACACACACTTTCACACACATACACTCACACACACACTCTCACACACTCTCACACACACACTCACACACACACTCTCACACACACACACTCACACACACACTCTCACACACTCCCACACACACACTCTCACACACACACGTGCACGCATTTTTTGCTGCAAATCCGTTTCCTCTCGCGAGTCTTCGCGTTGCCAGAAAAATGTCGACCCCGGCTCGGTGTTCTTTTTTCCATTTTGCTCTTTGGACAATGCGTGTGTGTGTCTTTGACACCTCGCGCAAGGCGTGTATCATACACGCTCCTCACCCTCACACCTCACCCTCACCTCACACACACCTCACCCTAACCTCACACGCACCTCACCCTCACACACACCTCACCCTCACACGCACCGTCACACGCTCCTCACCCTCACACACACCTCACCCTCACACCTCACCCTCTACTCACACACACCTCACCTCACACATAACTCACACACACCTCACACGCACCGTAACACACTCCTCACCCTCACCTCACCCTCACACCTCACCCTCACACGCACCTCACCTCACCCTCACCTCACCCTCACACGCAACGTCACACACCTAACCATCACACGCTCCTTACCCTCACACACACACACGCCTCACCCTCACATGCACCTCACCCTAACCCTCACACGCACCCTCACCTCACCCTCACCTCACACGCACCTCACTCTCACACACACCTCACGCTCACCCTCACCTCACCCTCACACCCTCACACGCACCTCACCTCACCCTCACACACACCTCACACACACCTCACCCTCACACCTCACCCTCACTCTCACACACACCGTCACACGCTCCTCACCCTCACCCACACACACGCCTCACCCTCATATGCTCCTCACACACACCTCACCCTCACCTCACCCTCACACGCACCTCACCCTCACACACACCTCACGCTCACCCTCACCTCACCCTCACACCCTCACACGCACCTCACCCTCACACCTCACCCTCACACGCTCCCCACCCTCACCCTCACCTCACCCTCACACGCACCGTCACACACCTAACCATCACACGCTCCCCACCCTCACACCCTCACCCTCACCTCACCCTCACCTCACCCTCACACGCTCCTCACCCTCAGTTCACCCTCACCTCACCCTCACCTCACCCTCACCCTCACCTCACACGCACCTCACCCGCGCTTCTCGCGCATCAGAAGCAGGGAGAGACATTTCACAGAGATAGTTTTTTTTTATAAAGTTCATCTGGGTCTCTCGCACGCGCTGACGGACTCGTACACACAACACGCGGCTTCGTTCAGCCAGAGGCGCCGCGCAGAAACGAACGTTGTTCGAACGTTGTTCAAACGTTGTTTCCGACCATCACCTCGCCACGCAGCCGCACCCACGTCGCCCCATGCTGCCATCGTCACGCTGTCCTCCTGGGCTCATACGAATATAACAGGATTGCAATTATATCCGAGTACTATGATTATTGTTTGATGTACCTTGCACTGTAGTGGTAGTGCCTTACGCCGACAATCCTCAGAGCCAGCCAGCCTTGCAAAAAAGCAGCGTTTCGACAAAAGAGTGACATCGAGGTGAGAAGTGAAACTCTGCGCGTGTTCCACGTGGTTCCGAGTCGCTGAACACGCGAGTCGCTGAACACGCGAGTCGCTGCACACGCGAGTCGCTGCACACGCGAGTCGCTGCACACGCGAGTCGCTGAACACGCGAGTCGCTGAACACGCGAGTCGCTGCACACGCGAGTCGCTGCACACGCGAGTCGCTGCACACGCGAGTCGCTGCACACGCGAGTCGCTGAACACGCGAGTCGCTGCACACGCGAGTCGCTGAACACGCGAGTCGCTGCACACGCGAGTCGCTGAACACGCGAGTCGCTGCACACGCGAGTCGCTGCACACGCGAGTCGCTGAACACGCGAGTCGCTGCACACGCGAGTCGCTGCACACGCGAGTCGCTGCACACGCGAGTCGCTGCACCCGCGAGGCGTTGGGCGAGTTCAGCGAACGACGGCCTCGTTCCGCTCTCGTCGTCGTCATCATTTAAATAAATCTCCATCAAGTCCCCAGTCCGCCTTTCGTGACATGTGCTGCGTTATTTCGACAGTTTCAATGACGGTCCTCCGTACGTCGTTGTGGTCTTGCGCGTCTTCGTCTTCTTGTTCAGGAGGGCCCCGCTTACACCGTTATTGAGTCGCGTCGCCGATTTCCCTTGCAAGCGAATGGCTGTGTGGTTCTTTTTTGCTTCGTGTTGGAAGGAAGCCGCAGAAGAGTGCCGAGAGAAAACCCCACAACGACAATCACGGGACGGGATTGCGCGTGAAATGTAAAGACTGTTCAAACGGACGCGTTTTATTACAAATTGTCGTACCGAACCGTTTAAAATATGACTGCACTGCCGCTCTTTGAGGTTAAAGGTGACGGTGTCTTTCCTGGACACGTCGCACCGCCTCGCTCTCTTTGTACAGGAAGTCCATCATCACTTCTAACCTCGTTTTGATGCCAATAATTTATTCGCGGAAAGCTCCAATGCTTCTGGAGAATTTCCCAGGAGGGTCCTTGCTACATTTGGCGGGGGGGGGGGTGTTGTTAGTCAATGGCATCATCTAAAGGAGAGGTTGTTTTTTTTACCTTCACGTCGGAGGAAACAGAGATCTCCGGAGCAAGCGGAGCAATCCGCGCCCGCTCTACGCGAGAGGGTGGCACACTCTCTCCTGGCCACACGAGCTCGCAGTCCCGACGACACCCAGACCCCCCCCCCCCAACGATGACCCTCGTCCAGATGCCAACCCAACAGGCCGTGGCACCCAGCCCAATATGTTGTTGCTGAGAGAACAATAAAGCGGGAATTGTGTCACGTGACAACAAGCAAGATTCACTTGATGCAGCAATTTTGCTGTGACGGTTTCACCTTAAGACGGAAGCTTGTGTTGCCTCTGAAACGTCGTGATTTAATTTATTTGTTTTCTTTTAAACTACGTGACTTTACCGAAGAAACCAACGAGTATGAATCCTTGCAGTCACGAAAGCTTCAAATCTAGAATAAGATGCAAAAGGTTGCCGAATTGAATCGTGTTTTCGGCTTGTGAATGATTTATTAAGTGAAGGGACTGATTATAATTATTTTAGTGATTTTAGAATGGTTATTTTTTTTATATATAGCGAAAAGGGTCTGAGTTCAATTGGTAGCTCTTGATCTTCCGGGGACCAGAAAACCTTTGCTTCGTTTTGCTTTCGACTGAGCGCCACCACCGCTGCCGTCGCGACTCGGGCCGGCTTCGTGGCTCCCCAGAATCCGACTGTCGGCGGTTTAGTAAAAAAAAGGGTTTTGCACAAAAACCAGCTCATATGACCTATCGTATGAAAAAAAAACCCCAATCTAGATCTGAAGTTTTCGCGACTGCAGGGATCCATACTCTTTGGTTCTTTCGGTAAAAGTCACGTAGGTAGAAAACTAATAGATTACGACGTTTCGATCGCAACACAAGCAATCATCATCAGGTGGGACAACCACGGCAAGAAACGACTGCATTCTTTGGGGAATCGTTACATATACAGTACATGTTGTATGTGTATAAAATAAATTAAATCACTATTTTTTACCTACGTGACTTTACCGAAAAAAAACCCAAGGCTAGTGTCACTCAGAGGTCCGCAGAGATTGGGCTCGCGAACCCTATTTGCTGTACTGCCCACATACACCGCGCCACTGCTACTACTGCTGCTGCTGCGTGGATGGGTCCGCGTGGCGAGGTCGCACGCCGCGTATTTACTGACACATGGCATCGGGCGGCAGCGAAGAGAGATGATAAAACACAACTTCAAAGGGTCTCATCTCTCTCGCTGACACGACGCGTGATCTTAAAAGGCAAACATCTGCCCGTGGACGCCACGAGGTTTGTGCTGATGCACGACGGTCTACGCCACCCTGCGTATACGCATAGAGACACAGCTCCCCCGCATAGCCTTAACAGACTGTTGGGGCAAGTGCTGTGAGCGATTACCTACGAAGGCCGGCACGGCACACGAGGGGGTGGGTGGCCAGCACCACGCCCGGCCGCCTTTTGTCTCGCGAGAAGCGATGTTTGCACACAGCACCAGGTACTCGTTTGAGGCTGAGTCGACCTAGGGGATACCTAGGACTAGATTATCGTCACCGGTGTTCGGCCTTGAGCGAGAATTAAACTCGGGTCGGGCTCGTAGCGCAGCGCGGTAAGCGCTGCGCTATCGCTCACCGCACACACACATATATATACACACACACATACACACACATACACACACATATACACACACATACACACATATACACACATATACACACACATATACACACACACACGTTAGAATCCTCGCATAGCTCTGAACAGATTGTTGGCGCAAGTGCCGTTAGCGATCACCGAACGCACTGCTGATGATTGCACGCCGCACCAGGTACTAAACTAAGGCTGAGTCGACTTAGGGGAGGCCCGGGACAAGTTACACTCACTTGACACTGATGTTAGTCTTGGCTGGAAATCGAACTCAGGTGGGTTTGGTTTGCAGCGCAATACGCTGAACCAGTATTCACCACTCCCAAAATACGCGCGCACACACAACAGACAGTACGTAATGCAGTTGACAATACGTGCGAGTACACAGCACATGCTCAGTGAAATGTAGATGTATATATATATATTGTATGTAAACATAGGCTTGACCAAGAATGCGTAATACAACAACGATGACAAAAAATTAACGACGACAATAATAACACTGAAAAAAATACCCCAACACATTCATTTGCAATTTCGTACTCGAGAGGATTTAACTTGTTTTGTTTTTGTTGTTGTTGTTGTTAAATATCCCACAAATATTGAACGCTTGGTACCACTGGGCAAGACGATTAGCACGAACGGGATCGAGAGAGAGAGAGGGCACCCGGCAGTCGCGACTCAGAGACTCTGGGTTCTTCTGCAGAGCACCCCATGTGAGCCGGGATCACTGCGAGCCGGAATTAGACAGCAGAGCAGACGAGAGACAGAGTTTGGGTTCCAAGCCCAGAGCTTCCCTCCCCAATAAATTACAACGCGTACAGCAGGCGTGAGATAGCGCGCACACACACACACATTATACATATATATACTTTGCTTGGTCTAGTTCGTATTTAAGCTTACAGGTAACAAAGGAGTGAAGAGAACAATACGGATTTACTAAAATATATAGACATTTCTCAGATATTCGGTTGAACATAAGATGTGTTTAAATCGGACTCATTCGCATGACCACGAGACTGGTTCCTTGTGTTGGCCGAGCATCCTCCGTACCTCACCCGAGTTTACATAAATACGCGACGCGTTTGCTCGACAGAGTTTTTGTTGGTTTGTTTGTTTCCGCTCTGAACAAAAAAATCATCAAATGTTTCTTGTTTTGTTTCCAGTGAACGGCGGGGGTTGGTTGGTTGGGGGGGGGGGGGTTCTCAGTTCGTCCACTCCACACCTTGGCCGCGACTAGCTCCGTCGATCTGGAATTCCGCGGTTCCAGAGTCCGTTGCGAGTTCACGCGCAAACCGCGGGTCAGCAGCCGGGCCCGAGAGGTGGGGGGCGGGGGGGGGGGTGTGCGTTCACGCGCAGCAGCGGCGAGTGCGAGGAGGGTGAGTTCACGCGAGCCATTGAAAGCGAGGTCTCAGTTCGTCCTCTCTCCCTCTCCTCCACACGTGGCCGCGACTCAATCCCTCGGGGTTCCCACGAACCAGAGAGCTCCACTCCTCCACGCGGGGCGGCTGCGGAGCAGAGAGAAGCGCCGAGTCAAGGACCGCGCACATCCAGCGAAGGCCCAAATCGCGAGTGCGCTGCGAGAGATGGCGCGGTTATTCACTCGGAAACTCCACGTTTAAAACAATCACTGGCCGTTGTTGTTGTTGTTATCGCTGTTGTTGGTGATGGTGGTTTATTGTTGCGGGGGGGGGGGGGGGGACCCCAGAACAAACCATGCACCACCAAACACTGGATATTTCCAAAGGAACCTCTCGGGTTTTACGCATTTATCCAAAACGACTACGTGGCGCGCGTCGCACCGCGCTGCTGCTGCTGCGCCGCGGTGCTGGTCGTGATTGGGGCCCCACGGCACTCGTGGAGGGGGCTGCTCTTGTCGACAACAGCCCGGCACCATTTGCTAAACGAACCACGCTCTGCTGATGAACACAGATAAGTCGAACCCGAGCGAGGTTATTTTTATTGTGCCTTGTTTAAACAAACGCTGTTGAAAATCACTGGTCCCGGAATGCCTTTAAGAGGCGTGATTTCTAAACGTAAACGTCATTTACCCAGGCGGCGAAGCAGACTTCTCGTCTGTTTATTTATTTATTACCTAAAACATGAGTGTGCAGGACCACGTGTTAAATGAGCTGTCGGAAAAGATGGGGGAGGGGGGGGCAGACGAAAGCAAAAAACCCAGGGCTCAATGGAACAAGCGGTGGGAGCCGGAGCCTCTTGCCGTGCGGTTGTTTGGCTTCGTGGCTGTGGTCTGGCCAGGGCTGTGGAAACACAAATAAGCGGCCCCGAAAGAAACTTTATTCTCCCGCTCCACTTAGAACCTCCGCGCAAAGATTCCTGGCCAATAATTCTGCCCGAGTATTATTATTCATATTCTTTTTCTTCTTGTAACCATCATCTCCCTTTACTTGACTGAGTAACCCGTTCCTCTCTGTCATACTCCCTAGGGCACGTCAGTTGTCCATCGGCTGCGGGGACTGCGGATGAGACGGGAAGTTGCGCAGGTGGCCGATGCGCGTCTCGGTCGAGTAAATGTCGAGACGGCGAGAGGCTCCCAACTCACGGAGTCATCTCGTGGTGCGCCGACCACTCGTCGAAGCGGAGTCAATTATAGAGCGTGTGAGAGACCGAATTAAGTGTCCGGGTGTGGTAGCCGATGCCTTTAACAGCGAGCTGTCAATTACACCTCGCCCCCACCACTCCACCCCATGCGCAGCAAAGCGCCCCTCGCGAGGAGACGAGTGGGCGCGCGTACTCACCACAGTCCTTTGCATACACGTGAAAACGTGTGTGTGAACACACGTGTTCACGTATGTGTGTGAACACGTGTGTGTGAACGTGTGTGTGTGAACACGTGAACACGTGTTCACGTGTGTGTGTGTGTGAACACGTGAACACGTATGTGTGAACGTGTGTGTGTGTGTGAACACGTGAACACGTGTGTGTGTGTTGACCTGCGCGCGTGCATGCGTGCTCGCATGTGTGTACACACTCGTGTGCAAAGGGTACGCGGACACAGCGGCGGCGGCGGCTGTTGCCGCTGCGCGTTCATCTCGTGCCCCACGCGCGCGTGTGCCCGTCGTGCGCTTGCGCGCGCGAGTTCTGTACCGTGTCAATGCGATGCGGAGAGCGACCAGGCGCCTTCCATGCGCCACACGGAGAAGGCGTAGCTCAGCCGCTCCTGCGCCACGTAGCTGCACGCGGCGCTGAGCCTGGCGTCGGCGCCTCCGCCTCCTCCGCCTCCTCCTCCTCCGCCTCCTCCTCCGTTACCGCCTTCGTCGTCGCTCTGCAGCACCTGGTAGAGGAAGTCGATGTAGCGCGTCGCCAGCTTCAGCGTCTGGATCTTGCTCAGTTTGTCCGAGGGCAGCGTCGGGATGATTTGGCGCAGGGACGAGAACGCCTCGTTCAGGGACTGCGTGCGCTGCCGCTCGCGCACGTTCGCGATGAAGCGCTGCTGCTGCATCTCCTCGCCCGACAAGGGGCTGCCCTCGCTGCCCGCAGCAGCTCCGCCACCCGCGCCGCTCACCACTCCGCCACCGCAACCCGCTCCTCCCGAAACGCTCATGCCACCGCCGCCACCGCCACCACCGCCGCCGCCACCGCCACCACCTCCTCCTCCTCGCTTGCCTCGCTTCCCGCCGCCCGCACCGCCCTCGGCGATGTTCGCGCGTCGCTTGCGGGATCCCCGCCTGCTCGCCGGCCTCTCCCCGGGGTCCTCCTCGCTGGGGAGAGGGCTCGAGAGCGGCGAGAGCGGAGAGCTGGCCGGCGACTCCATCACGAGCCTCACGTCTCTCACCTCCATGGGTTGCGCTGCGCTGCTACCGCGCGATCCGTTGGGGCTTGAGAGGCCACGCGCGGGTCTCACGCTCTCCCCGAACTCTTCCCAAGACGTCGAATCCGTCGCTCTTCTTTGTCTCTCTCTCTCGTCTCGCTGTCCCCCCCACCCCTATCTCTCTCCCCCTCTCGCTCGCTCTATCTGGTTCCCTTACCGACGTCACGCGGCAAAGCGCCGTGCTCCTGCCCCCGGTCTCTCCGTTGTGGAACTCGAGTCGCTGTGGAACTCGATTTGTTGTGGAACTCGAGTCGCTCTGGAACTTGAGTCGTTGTTGAACTCGAGTTGTTGTGGACCACGAATCGCTCTGGAACTCGAGTCGCTGTGGAACCCGAGTCGCTGTGGAACTCGAGTCGCGAATTCCCGCCGGGGTCGCGCTCACGCGCGCGCAACGGCGATTGAGGCGTCGCTCCGAATCCTGAGCGGAGTCGGAGGAGCGCGCACGAGGGGAGGAATTTATACAGTGACTCGGTGCCCCCGCCTCCCCCCTCCATCGCCCCCGCACTGCACTGCTCATTGGGCCCTCTTGTTTTTAGATCATTTGCATATCCCTTGGTATCCCTAATAATGAACGGTGGGCGTACGAGTTGCGTGCGTGCGTGCGTTACGAGTGCGGCGCGCTGGGCTATGCGCACGCCTGCGTGCGGGTTAGCAGGACAGCGATCACATCTGTCTAGAGAATAGTAAAAATAAACGCGGTTTACACTCGGGGGCGGCAGGAAACGTCGGGGTTTTGACGAACGAAAAAAACAATCCGTCGACTGAATGTGAACTGCTACGATACGAACTGGGTTCGTTTTTTATCCGCAGTTTATGGCGGTTTCACGCGCCGGACTGCCACGTTCACGTCGTGTTCATGAAGACCCCCAGGAGCGAGTCTCGTTCAGGAGTCGTGGTGCATTGGGATGCTGCGTCGAAAGCGTTTGTTTGCTGTGTGCCCTCCGCGCGGGAGGAGAAGCGCAAACGACAAATGAGCAACGCTCCAAGCTCCGCACGGACGGATACAAGAATCCATCCGTTGCTGTATTTCCATCTGCCGGCCACTTCGCAGCCCCGAGCCCACAACACCTGGCACGCACACAGGCAGTCTCCTATCAACGACTTGGTCAGGCAGTCTCCTATCAACGACTTGGTCAGGCAGTCTTCCTGATGCGCTCACGATGAGTAGCAGGTTTGCAGCCCGGCCCAGGGCGCCTCACCCCACGTGGCTTTGATTCATTGACGAGAGGCGCACACGGCGACACCTGCCGGGTCCCGGGTTGCTCCGGAGGTGTTTCGCTTTCGCTCGTGAGGAGCGGTGGCGCAGTGGTTGGCGCACTGCGCCGTGAGCCCGGCGCTCACGGGAGCCGACGTCGGTGGCGACTCGCTGGACACGTCTCTGGGCATCCCCCGCCTCGCTCTGGATGGCATTTAGCGGTACAAATGAAAATCGGCGTGAACGTATGTGCAATAAAATGTTATTTTTGTTTACTGTCCTTGTTAGATTTTCGTGACTTTGCGTTTACATTTTCTATATTTTTCACTCCTCTAGATTTTGCATTATTATTTTATTTGTATTGTTTATTTGTATTGTTTATTTGTATTGTTAGTTTGTATTGTTTATTTGTATTGTTTATGTGTATTGTTAGTTTGTATTGTTTTTTTGTATTGTTTATTTGTATTGTTTATTTGTATTGTTAGTTTGTATTGTTTATTTGTATTGTTTATTTTTATTGTTTATTTGTATTGTTTATTTGTATTGTTTGTTTGTTTGTTGTTGTAACTTGCTGACCCGCCCCTACTGGACATCTGTGAGCAAAGAGCTTCACAGCCCATCGGATTCCTCCTGCTGCTGCAGTCCAAATGAAGATTCTGATTCCGAGATTCAAGCCTGGCGTGGCGTGTAAACGTGAGCATTGAGGTGGTGGCCACCCACCCTCTCGTGTGACGTGCCCGCCTGAGTAGGTGCTCACGAACACAACTTTACACCCACACAGAGACTCAAGCTCCACTCATATTTTTCTTTGTCTTGCTATGTCGATATGTATGTCTGTGTGTCTCTCTGTGGGTGCGTCTGTGTGCATGTGTAGAGGAGGCTCGTGAAGGACGCTGCTACGGGACAGTTGGAGGCAGGCGCCCTCCAACAACAATGGAGCGACGCTCACAACAACGAGCGGAGCACCGGGCAGCTAAAATTCAGAAAATTGGCACAGTAGGGGGCACACATCAGTCAGTCAACCCATGGCACCTGGGGGCCGTCCATAAATGACGTCACGCACCTAGGGGGGGTGGGGTCAGAAATTTGTGACGATGTGTGACGAGGGGTGGGGGGTGAGAAATGTGACGTCACATCAAAATGCGCAACTTTAAATAAATATGGACAACACGTTCTACTTAATTAAATGGACTTTTTAATAAATGTCTCCTCCTACAACATCAGAGTGCAGCGCCACATTAAATACGCACTACAATGACAATAGTTTAAAGCGATTTGAAACATGTTTTATTTTCAAATTGGAAATATGGTTTTGTGGGGGGGGGGGGGGGGGCGGGGCAGAGCTTTGTGACGTCATATTTGAGGGGGGGTCTGACTTTTTGTGACGCCGTGTGACGAGGGGGGGAGGGGGTCAAAAATCGTCAAAAATCGCGTGACATCATTTATGGGCGACCCCGTGGGTGTGTCACGAGACCTCCTGTCACCGAACACTTCACGTGGCCTCAAGGTGCACCTGGCCTGGCACAGGCGCCGTGGTGACGTCACCGTCACTTCGTGGCGAATCTCGGTTGTATTGGTGCACGGAGTGTCTACACGCGCGCGTGTGTGCGTCTGTGTGAGAGAGACAATTTTGCGTCTTCACCTGCACATCTCTGGGCGTACGTGTCCCGCGACTTGCCGTCGGGTGAGCCGTTGACGCGTCACGTGTTCTCAAAGTGCACCAAGCCTGGCACCAACACCTCGTGAAAGTTACCAACAATTAGTGCCGAATTGCGGTTGTTGCGTGCGCGTGTGCAATTGTGCGTGTGAGCGGTGTCAAGATCGGCCCACGTGGAGGAAGCTCGTGGAGGTCGCTGCTACAGGTCAGCTGGAGGCAGTCTCCCTCCAACAACAGCGGAGGGCGGAGAAGCGACGCTCACAACAATGGGCAGAGCGCCTGGCGGATAAAACGCAGCAATTTGGCACAATGGAGAGCACAGGTCATCCCAGGCAGTAAACAAATACCATCTGGGTCTGTCCCGTCACTTCCTGTGAGTGAGCCGTCGACACTTTCACGTGAGCTCAAGTGCACCTAGACTGACACAAGCGTGGTGGTGACGTCACTTACACTTCGTGACAAACGGCGGTTGTCAGGAGAATTGAGTGACAATGCGTGAGAGAGTGAGAGAGTGAGAGCGTGAGTGAGTCTGTGTGTGAGTGAGTGAGTGAGACTGTGTGAGAGTGAGTGAGTGAGTCTGTGTGAGAGTGAGTGAGTGAGAGTGAGTGAGTGAGTCTGTGTGAGAGTGAGTGAGACTGTGTGAGAGTGAGTGAGTGAGTCTGTGTGAGAGTGAGTGAGTCTGTGTGAGAGTGAGTGAGTGAGTCTGCGTGAGAGTGAGTGAGTGAGACTGTGTGAGAGTGAGTGAGTGAGTCTGTGTGAGAGTGAGTGAGTCTGTGTGAGATTGAGTGAGTGAGAGTGAGTGAGTGAGTCTGTGTGAGAGTGAGTGAGACTGTGTGAGAGTGAGTGAGTGAGTCTGTGTGAGAGTGAGTGAGTCTGTGTGAGAGTGAGTGAGTGAGTCTGCGTGAGAGTGAGTGAGTGAGACTGTGTGAGTGTGAGTGAGTGAGTCTGTGTGAGAGTGAGTGAGTGAGTCTGTGTGAGAGTGAGTGAGTCTGTGTGAGATTGAGTGAGTGAGTGAGTCTGCGTGAGAGTGAGTGAGTGAGTCTGTGTGAGAGTGAGTGAGTCTGTGTGAGAGTGAGTGAGTGAGTGAGACTGTGTGAGAGTGAGTGAGTCTGTGTGAGAGTGAGTGAGTGAGTCTGTGTGAGAGTGAGTGAGTCTGTGTGAGATTGAGTGAGTGAGTCTGCGTGAGAGTGAGTGAGTCTGTGTGAGAGTGAGTGAGTCTGTGTGAGAGTGAGTGAGTCTGTGTGAGAGTGAGTGAGAGTGATTGAGTGAGTGAGTGAGAGTGCGTGAGTGAGTGAGAGTGAGTGAGTGAGTCTGTGTCAGAGTGAGTGAGTGAGTCTGTGTGAGAGTGAGTGAGTGAGTCTGCGTGAGAGTGAGTGAGTGAGTCTGTGTGAGAGTGAGTGAGTGAGTCTGTGTGAGAGTGAGTGAGTGAGTCTGGGTGAGAGTGAGTGAGTCTGTGTGAGAGTGAGTGAAAGTGAGTGAGTGAGAGTGAGTGAGTGAGAGTGAGTGAGTGAGTCTGTCAGAGTGAGTGAGTGAGTCTGTGTGAGAGTGAGTGAGTGAGTCTGCGTGAGAGTGAGTGAGTGAGTCTGTGTGAGAGTGAGTGAGTCTGTGTGAGAGTGAGTGAGTGAGTCTGTGTGAGAGTGAGTGAGTGAGACTGTGTGAGAGTGAGTGAGTCAGTCTGTGTGAGAGTGAGTGAGTGAGAGTGAGTGAGTGAGTCTGTGTGAGAGTGAGTGAGTGAGACTGTGTGAGAGTGAGTGAGTGAGACTGTGTGAGAGTGAGTGAGTGAGAGTGAGTGAGTGAGACTGTGTGAGAGTGAGTGAGTGAGACTGTGTGAGAGTGAGTGAGTGAGACTGTGTGAGAGTGAGTGAGTGAGTCTGCGTGAGAGTGAGTGAGACTGTGTGAGAGTGAGTAAGTCTGTGTGAGAGTGAGTGAGTGAGTCTGTGTGAGAGTGAGTGAGTGAGTCTGTGTGAGAGTGAGTGAGTGAGTCTGTGTGAGAGTGAGTGAGTCAGTCTGTGTGAGAGTGAGTGAGTGAGAGTGAGTGAGTGAGTCTGTGTGAGAGTGAGTGAGTGAGACTGTGTGAGAGTGAGTGAGTGAGACTGTGTGAGAGTGAGTGAGTGAGAGTGAGTGAGTGAGTCTGTGTGAGAGTGAGTGAGTGAGACTGTGTGAGAGTGAGTGAGTGAGACTGTGTGAGAGTGAGTGAGTGAGTCTGTGTGAGAGTGAGTGAGTGAGACTGTGTGAGAGTGAGTGAGTGAGACTGTGTGAGAGTGAGTGAGTGAGAGTGAGTGAGTGAGTCTGTGTGAGAGTGAGTGAGTGAGACTGTGTGAGAGTGAGTGAGTGAGACTGTGTGAGAGTGAGTGAGTGAGTCTGTGTGAGAGTGAGTGAGACTGTGTGAGAGTGAGTAAGTCTGTGTGAGAGTGAGTGAGTGAGACTGTGTGAGAGTGAGTGAGTGAGTCTGTGTGAGAGTGAGTGAGTGAGTCTGCGTGAGAGTGAGTGAGTGAGTCTGCGTGAGAGTGAGTGAGTGAGTCTGTGTGAGAGTGAGTGAGTCTGTGTAAGAGTGAGTGAGTGAGTGAGAGTGAGTGAGTGAGACTGTGTGAGAGTGAGTGAGTCTGTGTGAGAGTGAGTGAGACTGCGTGAGAGTGAGTGAGTGAGTCTGTGTGAGAGTGAGTCAGTCTGTGTGAGAGTGAGTGAGTGAGAGTGAGTGAGAGTGAGTGAGTGAGTCTGTGTGAGAGTGAGTGAGTCTGTGTGAGAGTGTGTGAGTGAGACTGTGAGAGTGAGTGAGTGAGTCTGCGTGAGAGTGAGTGAGTCTGCGCGAGAGTGAGTGAGTCTGTGTGACAGAGAGTGAGTCTGTGTGAGAGTGAGTCAGTAAGACTGTGTGAGAGTGAGTGAGACTGTGTGGGAGTGAGTGAGTGAGTCTGTGTGAGAGTGAGTGAGTGAGAGTGAGTGAGTGAGTGAGTGAGAGTGAGTTAGTGAGTGAGAGTGAGTGAGAGTGAGTGAGTGAGACTGGGTGAGAGTGAGTGAGTCTGTGTGAGAGTGAGTGAGTGAGACTCTATGAGAGTGAGTGAGTGAGTCTGTGTGAGAGTGAGTGAGTGAGTCTGTGTGAGAGTGAGTGAGTGAGACTCTGTGAGAGTGAGTGAGTGAGTCTGTGTGAGAGTGAGTGAGTGAGTCTGTGTGAGAGTGAGTGAGTGAGTCTGCGTGAGAGTGAGTGAGTGAGTCTGTGTGAGAGTGAGTGAGTGAGTCTGTGTGAGAGTGAGTGAGTCTGCGTGAGAGTGAGTGAGTGAGTCTGTGTGAGAGTGAGTGAGTCTGTGTAAGAGTGAGTGAGTGAGAGTGAGTGAGTGAGACTGTGTGAGAGTGAGTGAGTGAGTCTGTGTGAGAGTGAGTGAGTCTGTGTAAGAGTGAGTGAGTGAGAGTGAGTGAGTGAGACTCTGTGAGAGTGAGTGAGTGAGTCTGTGTGAGAGTGAGTGAGTGAGTCTGTGTGAGAGTGAGTGAGTGAGTCTGTGTGAGAGTGAGTGAGTGAGTGAGTCTGCGTGAGAGTGAGTGAGTGAGTCTGTGTGAGAGTGAGTGAGTCTGTGTAAGAGTGAGTGAGTGAGAGTGAGTGAGTGAGACTGTGTGAGAGTGAGTGAGTGAGTCTGTGTGAGAGTGAGTGAGTCTGTGTAAGAGTGAGTGAGTGAGAGTGAGTGAGTGAGACTGTGTGAGAGTGAGTGAGTCTGTGTGAGAGTGAGTGAGTGAGAGTGAGTGAGTGAGACTGTGTGAGAGTGAGTGAGTGAGTCTGTGTGAGAGTGAGTGAGTCTGTGTGAGAGTGAGTGAGTGAGTCTGTGTGAGAGTGAGTGAGTCTGTGTGAGAGTGAGTGAGTGAGTCTGCGTGAGAGTGAGTGAGTGAGTGAGACTGTGTGAGAGTGAGTGAGTGAGTCTGTGTGAGAGTGAGTGAGTGAGTCTGTGTGAGAGTGAGTGAGTCTGTGTGAGATTGAGTGAGTGAGAGTGAGTGAGTGAGTCTGTGTGAGAGTGAGTGAGACTGTGTGAGAGTGAGTGAGTGAGTCTGTGTGAGAGTGAGTGAGTCTGTGTGAGAGTGAGTGAGTGAGTCTGCGTGAGAGTGAGTGAGTGAGACTGTGTGAGTGTGAGTGAGTGAGTCTGTGTGAGAGTGAGTGAGTGAGTCTGTGTGAGAGTGAGTGAGTCTGTGTGAGATTGAGTGAGTGAGTGAGTCTGCGTGAGAGTGAGTGAGTCTGTGTGAGAGTGAGTGAGTCTGTGTGAGAGTGAGTGAGTGAGACTGTGTGAGAGTGAGTGAGTCTGTGTGAGAGTGAGTGAGTCTGTGTGAGAGTGAGTGAGAGTGATTGAGTGAGTGAGTGAGAGTGCGTGAGTGAGTGAGAGTGAGTGAGTGAGTCTGTGTCAGAGTGAGTGAGTGAGTCTGTGTGAGAGTGAGTGAGTGAGTGAGTCTGCGTGAGAGTGAGTGAGTGAGTCTGTGTGAGAGTGAGTGAGTGAGTCTGTGTGAGAATGAGTGAGTGAGTCTGGGTGAGAGTGAGTGAGTCTGTGTGAGAGTGAGTGAAAGTGAGTGAGTGAGAGTGAGTGAGTGAGAGTGAGTGAGTGAGTCTGTCAGAGTGAGTGAGTGAGTCTGTGTGAGAGTGAGTGAGTGAGTCTGCGTGAGAGTGAGTGAGTGAGTCTGTGTGAGAGTGAGTGAGTCTGTGTGAGAGTGAGTGAGTGAGTCTGTGTGAGAGTGAGTGAGTGAGACTGTGTGAGAGTGAGTGAGTGAGTCTGTGTGAGAGTGAGTGAGTGAGTCTGTGTGAGAGTGAGTGAGTCAGTCTGTGTGAGAGTGAGTGAGTGAGAGTGAGTGAGAGTGAGTGAGTCTGTGTGAGAGTGAGTGAGTCAGTCTGTGTGAGAGTGAGTGAGTGAGAGTGAGTGAGTGAGTCTGTGTGAGAGTGAGTGAGTGAGTGAGACTGTGTGAGAGTGAGTGAGTGAGACTGTGTGAGAGTGAGTGAGTGAGAGTGAGTGAGTGAGACTGTGTGAGAGTGAGTGAGTGAGACTGTGTGAGAGTGAGTGAGTGAGACTGTGTGAGAGTGAGTGAGTGAGTCTGTGTGAGAGTGAGTGAGTGAGTCTGCGTGAGAGTGAGTAAGTCTGTGTGAGAGTGAGTGAGTCTGTGTAAGAGTGAGTGAGAGTGAGTGAGTGAGACTGTGTGAGAGTGAGTGAGTGAGTCTGTGTGAGAGTGAGTGAGTCTGTGTAAGAGTGAGTGAGTGAGAGTGAGTGAGTGAGACTCTGTGAGAGTGAGTGAGTGAGTCTGTGTGAGAGTGAGTGAGTGAGTCTGTGTGAGAGTGAGTGAGTGAGTCTGTGTGAGAGTGAGTGAGTGAGTCTGCGTGAGAGTGAGTGAGTGAGTCTGTGTGAGAGTGAGTGAGTCTGTGTAAGAGTGAGTGAGTGAGAGTGAGTGAGTGAGACTGTGTGAGAGTGAGTGAGTGAGTCTGTGTGAGAGTGAGTGAGTCTGTGTAAGAGTGAGTGAGAGTGAGTGAGTGAGACTGTGTGAGAGTGAGTGAGTCTGTGTGAGAGTGAGTGAGTGAGAGTGAGTGAGTGAGACTGTGTGAGAGTGAGTGAGTGAGTCTGTGTGAGAGTGAGTGAGTGAGTCTGTGTGAGAGTGAGTGAGTGAGTCTGTGTGAGAGTGAGTGAGTGAGTCTGTGTGAGAGTGAGTGAGTGAGTCTGTGTGAGAGTGAGTGAGTGAGTCTGTGTGAGAGTGAGTGAGTGAGTCTGCGTGAGAGTGAGTGAGTGAGTCTGTGTAAGAGTGAGTGAGACTGCGTGAGAGTGAGTGAGTGAGTCTGCGTGAGAGTGAGTGAGTCTGCGTGAGACCGTTAAAGGGAGGAGGTGGGCGGGGGGGGGTCCCGGTCCCCTGCAGCCTGCCACTGAACTCCCTGGGCTCGGAGGCCGTGAGTCAGAGATCGGAAAAAGGCAGCGAAACGTGCTCGGAGCACAAACCACGATCCTCCAATCACCCCCCCACCCCTCCCGCGATCCTCCTCCTATCCCACTTGTCCAGCGGCCTTGCTGCCCAGTGGATCATAGTAACGCAGTAGTTTTCGATTTAAAGCTTTCGTGACTGCAGCAGGGATTCATCTTTTTTGTTCTTTCGGTAAAGTCACGTAGAATTGGAAATAATAAAATAATAGAAATAAATTTGTGTTTTCTTTTATTTTATTATTTCCCTTCTACGTGACTTTACCGAAAGAACCAATAAGAGGAAAAACGTGGTAGTTGATGGTAACTGAGTTGATGATGGTAACGCAGTAGTTGATGGTAACTGAGTGGATGATGGTGACGTAGTTGTTGATGGTAACTGAGTTGATGATAGTAACTGAGTTGATGGTAACTGAGTTGATGATGGTGACACGGTAGTTGATGGTAACTGAGTTGATGATGGTAACTGAGTTGATGGTAACTGAGTTGATGATGGTGACGTGGTAGTTGATGGTAACTGAGTTGATGATGGTAACGCAGTAGTTGATGGTAACTGAGTGGATGATGGTGACGTAGTTGTTGATGGTAACTGAGTTGATGATAGTAACTGAGTTGATGGTAACTGAGTTGATGATGGTGACACGGTAGTTGATGGTAACTGAGTTGATGATGGTAACTGAGTTGATGGTAACTCAGTTGATGATGGTGACGCGGTAGTTGATGGTAACTGAGTGGATCATAGTAAAGTAGTAGTTGATGGTAACTGTGTTGATGATGGTAATTCAGTAGTTGATGGTAATTGAGTGGATCATAGTAAAGTAGTAGTTGATGGTAACTGACTTGATGATGGTAACTCAGTAGTTGATGCTAACTCAGTAGTTGATGGTAATTCAGTAGTTGATGGTAATTCAGTAGTTGATGGTAACTCAGTAGTTGATGGTAATTCAGTAGTTGATGGTAATTCAGTAGTTGATGGTAATTCAGTAGTTGATGGTAACTCAGTAGTTGATGGTAATTCAGTAGTTGATGGTAATTCAGTAGTTGATGGTAATTCAGTAGTTGATGGTAACTCAGTAGTTGATGGTAATTCAGTAGTTGATGGTAATTCAGTAGTTGATGGTAATTCAGTAGTTGATGGTAACTCAGTAGTTGATGGTAACTCAGTAGTTGATGGTAATTCAGTAGTTGATGGTAATTCAGTAGTTGATGGTAATTCAGTAGTTGATGGTAACTCAGTAGTTGATGGTAATTCAGCAGTAGAAGTGAGCTGTGGCTCCTCCGCTGGTTCGCCCCCCGCTCTCCGCCCACGTGGTGCCCCCACGCGGTGATGCCCCGCGCCCTGACGCCGTTTGAAGCCCGCCCGGAGACGCGCCTCGCGTGGTTCTGCCTCCGTGCCCCCCCCCTCCTCCTCCCCCCCCCTCCTCCTCCTCCGACTCCTCGCCGACCGACTCCACCCCAATGACCCCCCCCCCCTCCACAACCACGGCCACTCGTTCGTTTCTCCCTCCACGAGCTCGCTGTTGCGCGCCTCTTCTCGAGCCACTTCCAGCCCTGCGCGTCCCGTCCCCGTCGTCTCCGCCTCTCCCGTCTCCAAGCCGCCGCTCGTCGGTGCCCGGCCACACGGAGGCGTCTCCCACCGCGGCCCTTTCTTATCCACGCGCCCTCCGCGTCTCTTCAACGACACGTGCCCGTCACGTCCAGCTTCCCCATACAGTCGCCTGTGCGTTCGTGCTGACATAAGACGAATACAAATGTATGGATACCGCCCCCCCACCCCTGTTAGCCAACGGGCATGTGCTGTTAGAGGTCAACTGTTCAGGCTGTTACAGGTCAACTGTTCAGGCCGTGACGGCGCATTAAAGGGGGGGGGGGCGGGGGGTTCCAGGAAAGCGCCAAGCCCAACCAGGTACCCTGAGTCGGACTCAGCAGCGTCATTCGCCAGGACAGGAGATGTGTCCACTTGACGCTGATGATGTTGGCCGTGGCCAAGAATCGAAAATTGGTTCAGGAACCACGCTGAACATTCACGTACACACACGCGCACACATATAAAAGCACACGCTCGCACACGTAAAAGGTGTCCACACATCTACACACGAACATTCATACACGCGCGCGCGCACGCGCACACACGCTATCCCCTGTATAACCTCAACAGACTGTTGGGGCAAGTGCTGTTAGCGAGCACCTATGAAGGCCGGCACGGCACACGAGAGGGTGGGTGGCCAACACTACGCCATGTCGCCTTTGTCTCCCTAGTGGCGATATTTACATTTGGGGCTGAGTATACCTAGGGGAGGCCCAGGACCAGTTCAGGTAATCTTCACTGGTGTTGGCCATGAGCGAGAATCGAACTCGGGTTCCCAGGTTCGTAGCGCAGCGCGTTAACCGCTACACACACAAACAAATATACAGATCCCCCGTATAACCTCAACAGACTGTTGGGCAGGTGCTGTTAGCGAGCACCTATAAAGGACGGCACGGCACACGAAGGGGTGGGTGGCCAGCACCTCGCTGCGGGGTGGAGGACGAGGAGGAGGGTGAGACGTGTTCACGCAGAGCTCCTGCCTCGTCTGACCTCCACAACTTTATTTTTCTTGACCTTTTTCTTGGGATTTCTTTTCACTAACCAGTAAGTGCCTTGCTTTATACAAATTTGTGATGAGTTGTTTGTTTGACTTATTTTTGTTTTTTTTGTTTTCACTGTTCAGGGCGCGGATGCGCTCTCTGCAGTGTATACGTGTCTATGTTATACGCACAATCCCCCACTTTAATTTGATAGTTGATTTCATAATTACGCTTTTCTTTATTTTTATTTCGATTTTGAGTTATTTTTTAGTTTTTTTCGTTATTTTTATTCGCCCTTTTGTCTGGTGTGGTGCCACGTGAACCCACCCGTGCTAACACTGTACCACACGAGTTGGTGTGAGTACAGTGCATCTGTGTGAGAGTGAGTGAGTCAATGGAAGGCCGTCTATGGAGGGGCAAGCGGCATCACCCAATAAAGCACCGACAGAGGATACCACGACGACTGAGAATCCTCAAAGATTCGGGACTGAGCAGGGAAGCCAAGAAGAGTAGGTGGAGGAAACCCTCGGCACAGGAAGTGGGGTGAGCCCGACATCTGCTGAGCTGACTCAAGTGGCACCAATATTCTCACAGTCGGAGCTATGTAACGTGTTAGATGAAGTGCATGGCTCAGAAGAAAGAGTGACTGCAGCTCTGTCAAGGTGGGGAAATGTGGAGGCAATTATAGCCTCCCTACTCCATATTGAGCAGGGCTTCAAGAAACAGGGAAAGTCATCATCTGTAAAGGAAAGGAAAAGGATCAGGTACTTCCTCAGCCAAATAACTACGTGGAAAGAAATCACACCTGGCACCAATCCACTTACACATAATGCTGCGGATAGCCGCAATTAATATGAATTGGTGTAGAGGTGCACTCAAGAGACACTTTGTGCGTTCTCTCGCAAAAGAACACAAAGCTTCGGTGCTCTTTGTGCAGGAGATGCATCTTACAACCGGCGAGGAAGATGAATGGGATACAGAATGGAAAGGTGATTTGTTTTTCAGTCAACTTTCTCATTATTCTTCAGGGGTGGAAACGTTATTTGCACCGGGGTTTACACCCACCAAAGTTAACCAAGTTGAGGTAGTACTGGGAAGAGCCCTCAACATAACAATCAAACTTGATGACATTTCTGTCCACATCATTCACATTCATGCACCCATCAATGATGCGGAAAAACTAAACAATTTCAATGCTTTTCAGACCTATCTCAAAAACATCCCAAATGACAAGTATCTGATTTTGGGAAAAGATTTCAACTCTACGCTGGATGTCCTCGACAGCACTGGCACCGAGCAGTGCAAAGCTGTGTCCTGAACACCTTGCGGCAGGTGCTCCGCACGTACAGTCTCGTAGACGTGTGGCGGACGCAACATCCAAAGCAGCAAGGTTTCACCTTTATAAGAAGCCGAGCTGACAGGACACTGTCGCAGTCGAGAGTAGACCGTTTTTTCATCTCAAAAGACATTGAAAAGAGTGCGGTGTCATCCAGTATTCAGGCTGCACCACTGGCCGATCGTCCCAAGAGGATCGGCATACTGGCATTTCAATAATGCCCTTTTGCAAGATACCACCTTCACTGATATTTTTGGTGTCTTCTTGGTGGAGTGGCAGGGAAAGAAAGATCTGTTTAATAACCAAGCACAATGGTGGGACATAGGGAAAGTACACATAAAAAATTGTGTCAGTTGTATGCCCGGGGAAACACCAAAATATTGACCAAGAAATTTGTGAGCTAGAGAACAGGGTCAATAATTTTGAGCCAAGGTAGAAGATTGGAGACAATCCAGGCCTACTACAGGAATATGTGGAGACCCTAGAATATCTAAAAGGGTTGCAGAAAGAAAAGGCAAAAGGGCCATTTATAAGCTCTCGTTTTAAAAATACCCTCGATATTGACTCTAGCTCGACACTTTTCTTCTCATTAGGGAAGCAGAATGGTAGACGCAAAGCTATGGTGAATATACTTGATGATAAGGGGTTCCTTGTTTCAAACAATAATCAAATAGCTTTAACAGTAGCACAGTACTCTATACATCTATTTTCTCCAGAGCATATATCCACAGTGGCACTGAATGAAATCTGGAAGGACCTGCCTACTTTGGGTGAAGAAGACAGGGACCTTCTAGAAGAAGAAATCAAACAAAGTGAAATGGACATGGCAGTGAGTGCCCGGACCAGGAAAAATCTCCTGGGATTGATGGGCTGATGGGGGAGTTTTATCACCATTTTTGACACCCAATACGCAAGGATTACAAAGCTGTTCTAGATGACGCAGTGGAGACCAATGTGATGCCTCAGTCCTGGAGGAGAGCCGTGCTCACATTGATTCCAAAAATAGGCGACCTCAGACACCTGAAAAATTGGCGTCCAGTCTCAGTGCTGAGCACAGACTATAAGATTCTCACGAAAGCTTTGTCTGCAAGGCTTAAGAGGGTGTTGGCTTGGGTTTGTGTCAATGACGAAGCATACACTGTTCCAGAAAGGACCATCCATGATGGGATTTTCCTAGTCAGAGATTCGATCACTCTGTCGGAGCATATGGACTTTCCACTTGCCGTTTTATCCGTTGAGCAAGATAAACCTTTGACAGGGTTGATCACCAGTATCTACTTGGCACTCTTAAAGTTTTTGGTTTTGGGACTTACTTTATAGGATTAATTAAGTTGCTGTACAACATGACCCAGTGTCTAGTTAAAGTTAAACTGGTAGGAACCTCCTAGTTCCACCAGCCCACGGGATTATTGTGTCCGTCCGTCCGTCGTGCATCCAAAAATGGGAGGGGTGGGGCTGGGTGGAGAGGGGAGGGTGGGGAGGGGCTGGGTGGGGAGGGGAGGGTGGGGAGGGGCTGGGTGGGGAGGGTGGGAAGGGGCTGAGTGGGGAGGGTGGGGAGGGGCTGGGTGGGGAGGGTGGGCGGGGTGGGGCTAAGTGGTGAGGGGCTGGTCACCCCGTGGTGCCCTTATAAAACTCAACGTTTAACCTACTCACGCCGGCTTTTGCCCACCCTCACAGTCGGGCATATTTGCGGAATACACCACGCCGCCATTGACCTTGGCCATTGACCGAGCAACCCAATGTTCCTACCAGCTCCCTCGGCAGGAATGTGTTTTGTGGACTAATTGCTCCTATAGATTTCAAAAGAGATATCAGGCAAGGCTGTCCTATGTCAGGACAGCTCTACACCCTCGTCGTGGAGCCTTTTCTGCATCTACTTCGACGCTGACTGACCGGATTATCTCTAAAAGAGCCCAGTATGAGAATTACTCTCACAGCGTATGCCGATGACATTCTCCTCTTTTCACTAAGCTTTGACGACATCGAACGGCTGCACGAGTGCCAAGAGGTTTACTCCCCGCGTGCGTCCTCCTCCAGGATGAACTGGGAGAAGTGCAGTGGGCTGCTTGTATGGGAAGTGGGACAAAGCCCAGTTCCCTGAGTTGGCCAAAACAAAGACGTAGAATAAAGAGTGTCTTCACCATCTCGGCGTGATCCTGGGACCTGGAGAAAAACCACTGCAGAAAAATTGGGATTTCTTGGAAGAGAAGGTGAGGAAATGACTGGAGCCTTGGGGGCGCCTGTGAAAATCCCTCACGTTCAGATGAAAAACCCCGGCAGTAAACCAGTTGATTGCATCCACCTTGTGGCACCGCTTATTTTTCCTCACCCCACCCGCATACCTGATAGCCAAACTTCAAAGAATGATAGCTGCCTTCTTCTGGCTACAGAGGAAGCACCGTGTGGCTGCTGGCATCTTGGCCTTGCCACTGCGGGAGGGTGGGCAAGGTCTGGTTTGTGTACGGAGCCAACTCTCTACATTTCGACTACAAGAGGTTTCTCTACACAGCCCCATCACCCACGTGGTGTTCCACAGGAACTTTTTTTCTAAATAACCTCGGGGGCCTTCAGTGCAGCAAGCAGCTCTTCTTCATGGACATTGCGGGTATTCCACTCACGCAGATTCCCCACTTCTACAGGAGTGTCCTACATACCGGGGGTTTACTTGTCACTGCCCGACTGAATACACCCTGGTCAGCATTAAAATGAGCTCACGAGCCGCTGTTACGGAACCCCAACATGGCACTACCCTCTCTTGTGGGCCCTGCCATGGAGAAACGCGTGGTAGACGCACGTCTCACGAGGGTGGGTGATTTGTTGACACCAGGCACGGAGGGCCAGTGGCTTCTCCCTACCGAGATAGCTGCAATGGCCGGAATGCACTCAGTGAGACTTGCTGCAAAGCTTGTGACTTAAGTGCGAAGGTCTTCTCAACAACAGGGGGGAGCGCGCCTGCCGTGAGTGCTGGTGACGAGTCAGCTAGCGGTGGCCCAGTGCCACCAAAGCTGAGTGTCGTCCCAGCAAGGAAGCACTCTCAACTCTCTTCTTCACAGCAGCACTGGGGGCACACCTCAGGGAATGACCAGGAGGGGTGATTCTCAGATGTCGACCGGAAGAAGCTGTATGCTCAAATGGTCAAATTCCACCATCAACAAATAGTAATGTCACGCAAAGGCTACGCTTGGAGGGAGATGATGCCGTGCAGTGATCAAGTGAGGCCTCATTGGGAGCTGTTTTACTCCAATCTATCTTACAAGCGCCACGGTGGTCCAAGCTGGAGCATTGCCCATGAGACTGTGACCACGAACACATTTCTGACACTTTTCACAGAGACAAATCCAGAATGCGTATTCTGTGGTGAGCTAAAAACAGTGGCGCATCAAAACGGACACTGCAAAAGCCTAGACTCACTCTATAAGCTGCTGCGAAATATCCTACTGAAATTTAATCTTAATTTCTCCCCCACGATTCTTATTTTTGGTAATAGGGGGAACGAGTGTACCAAAGATATTGAGGAGTTGACGAACTTCATCATGAACAATGCCAAACTGGCCATCTATAGGGCCAGAAAATGTGCAATTGAAGGAAGCGGCTTATCCAGCCACTGTCGCATCTTCAAGGCCCTGGTTTCTGCCAGAATTAGGCTAGAATCTCGGTACGCTCAGTTGACAGGGGGTGTCGTATCTTTCTCGACGCGTTGGACTACCGAGGGTGCTTTGTGTAATGTGACGAATGCAGGCGACCTGGTAATGGGTTTTTGAGGGTGAAATGCTCTTGTTCGGTGTCTTTGACCACAGTGCCACACAATGGGATTCACGTTACACGGGAAAGCCGTGGGTGATATCTTTGATTATAAAAAAGGGCACAAAAAAAACGACATGATGACCGAAGCAAAGTGCCGAAAAACCGAGCATCTTTCTGTTTCTTTTGATCATCAAGAATTTTTTTTAAAAAATCTAAAAAAGGAGGGAGGGAGGGGGGAGGGAGGGGTGGGGGTGACAGATGCAAAGTTTCACAGGTTCACGCTTCAGCTCATAACGGACCCAGGCGCTCCAACCCCGCGTTGCAAATTCTAAAAAATAAAGGGGTGGTGGTGGTGGTGGGGGGGGAAGTTTAATTTAATTCAACTTCAATTGGTCTCGGTAAGCGGTAAGGGCTTCCCCAAGGTCCACTCAGCCTAAAGTGAATGCTCGGCGCGATTGGAGGGAAGTAGAGGGGGTGGTGGGGTGCGGTGGTGGGGGGGGGGTCATTCAGGGGGATGGGTAGAGGAGGTAAGACGCGGGGCGGCTTGGCTCGGAGCCCGGATTCCAGCCCCCTCTCATCACCCCGCCCCCCCCTCCTAATCCCTCGGCCCCCACCCCCCCAGGGAAGCGCGTGCGGAGCCGGCGCCAGCGGCCTCGGCGCGTGGCCACGAGCAGGGCCCGAGCGGTCGACTCGTGCGTGAGCGCACCCTCCACGGGTCTCCATCACCGATGCGCTGCGCTGATCAAGCAGAGGCAGCGCTTTGGTACTACAACAACAGCAGCAACAGCAGCAACAGCAACAACACCAACAACAACGTCCTGTTAATTCTGTTGCAAAAACATCTGTCGCCGGACATTGGGTCCCCAGGTCTTGGGGTCCGAGACCCCGGTGACACTGGGCCGGCCGTATCGCTGAACAAGGTTTGCGCTCCAGTCCAGAAATCCAGCAGCAGCAGCAGCCGGATCACCGTGGGCTGTGGATCGTGGACGGCATCGTTTGAGGCCCATCATACTGCCGCACTGCTTAGCGAGATGTCCGCAGTGAACCGCGAGTCACGGCGAGAGCGCGATGGAATGTGTGGGCAGGCGGGTAGGTGGGTAGGTGGGTAGGCAGGTTATTGAGTAGATGAGTAAGCGTGTAAATAAGTCCTGGCTGAGTCAGTGCATAATTGATTGAGTGAGTGGTGTACGCACGTGGGTGGTGAGAGAGTGAGTGTGCATTATTGAGCGAGTGGCGTGTGCGTGACTCAGCGTTTGAGTCAGTGAGCGAGTCGTTAAGTCTCTGTATATATCGATGAAGGGGTGAGTAGGTGAGTGAGGGGTGAGTCAGCGAGTGACGCCTTCGACGCGGCTCCCCTCGGGCTCGGCTTCAAGGTGGACGCGCGCCTCCTGCGCCCTCCCTCGCCACTCGCGGCTCACGCGGTTTCGAGAATGAACCGCGAGAGTAGAAGTTGAGAGTGGGAAGCCGAGGCCGTGTTTGTGTCCGTAGCGCGGTGCGCATTCCCTTTGGTCGGGGGGGGGAGGTGTGGGGGGGCATTTTAATAACGCCGGACATCGGAGGGCCTCCAAACAACGGGTGGCTGTTTTGCTTCGGGTGGAAAAGGAGGCGAGCCGAAGCGACGGGAATTTGCGTCGAGCTGAAACTCTTCCACTTTCACCAGGACACGTGTTGGTCGAGGTAGTCGGGGTGGGAGGAAGACGGTGGGGGGGGCGGGGGGGGGGGCTTGTCCCTTATTATGATGATGATTGCATATCCCGTGGCTTAGCAAGAGGGATCGAAACATTTCTAGGAAGATTTATTATTTTTGAAAATCGAATTCATTCCCCTGGCATCTGTCTCTCGTGTTTCTTCCGTGTGTCCCCTCGGCCGGGCCCCCTTCTAACCTATCCTACATTCCCCGCCCTCCGCTCCCAATCGCCGCCACCACCACCAATAACAGCACTGACATCATCTACAACTTGAAGATGGAAAAAAAAAGTCCACTTCCGTTTATGTCCTCCGCCTACGACGTTCATCCCTCAACTCTTTACCGCCGGCCACAGTTCGCCCACTCCTGCATCATCCACTCCTCCTTTCTCATTCTCTCTGTTGTTGTTGTTGTTTACGCCGTTCCCCCAGTGCAGAGTATTGTAGATATCTATGGTATTTACACGCTGTATAAACTCACATCGAAATTATTGTTGGTGCAGAACGCAATAAATAAATGTGACTTGGCGGTGTCGCTATAGCCTCGAGACCCAACCTGATTCCCACACCACGCGCTAGAAAGCTGATGGCACCGATGTGAATTTCTCGACCTGGTCGTTAGCGGCAACTCCACAATTCACCGCTTCCCATGACTCAACATTCCGATCGCTCACGCGCGCCGGCCGCTGAGATTTTAATGTTTTTTTTGGAGGAAAACATTAATTTGCGAAAATTCTCGACGACACGGAGAGGAGGCGACGATTATTTTGGTTGTTGAGACGCACTGGGTTTGACAGCGTGGGGGGGAAGGAATGAGGTGTCAGGGGAGGGGTAAGGGAGGGAAGTATGGAAGGAGAACGGAGGCCGGGAAGGATATGGGAGGGGAAGGAGGGAAAGGAGAGAGGGGGGGGGAGAGAAGCAGAGAGAGTCGGAAGAAAAGTAGATGGGAGGGAGGGAAGGAGTGTAGGAGGGAAAGAATGGGGATGGGAGGTATCGAAGGAGAGAGGATGCAAACAAGAAAACAGAGGGGAGGAGCGGGGAGGAGAGGAATGAGGGGGGGAGGGGAGAATGGAAAAGGGAGGTATTGGTCGAAGCTGGGAGGGGAGGTGGAGTGGGAGGAGGAGGGCCGGGACTATGGAGGCAGAACGGCGCGAGGCATCTCCCTGAGCGGCCTTCAGAACGCGTCAGGGCTCGCGCTTCGAGTTTCCGCCGCGCGGGGCGCGTGGGTTCACCACGTGGCCGGAGAACGGGGGGCGAACCAGGGGAGGAGCCACAGCTCGCCTCTGTACTGCTTTACCATCAACTCCTGAAGTGCCATCATCTACTGAATTGGCATCATCGCGTTCCAATATTCTGAATCGCACAGCACTGCCACCACTCTCTTGCTGCTTTGTTACGAGATCGTGGCTCGGTAAGCACCGCTCGTCAGATCCACGTCTTCACAGCACAATCGACACCGCCTGGGCGCCTCTCCCGAGGTCGGTGTCGACGATAGAGGCACGGGACGTTTCCACGCGTGCATCCACAAACAAATAACACGCGAATCCGACTCGAGAATCCGTCGCTTGTAAAATCGGGGTGACGCGTGCTTGGGGTGACACGTGGTTGTGGTGACGGGTGCTTGGGGTGACACGTGTTGGTGGGGGGTCACACGTATTCAGGGTGACACGCGTTTGGGATGACACGACAGCACAACGCGTTCTCGCATTGACGCATCGATTTACGCCACTCCATGGGGTGGCGGTGGAAGGGTGTTGGTGGGTGAGGGCTGTGGAATGCGATGTTATTATTTTTCACTCAGAGCGCAACTTCAGCGATATTTCCCAATAGCGAGTGACCCAAAGGGCGCATTCCCGATATACGAAACAGCTGTCCCACCACCGACACCACCACGACACGCACTTGCACACGCGCGCGCCCTCTAGCTCCGCGCGTCCTCTAGCTCCGCGCGCCCACTGACGCCGCCAACCCGCGAGCCGGGAAGCGGCCCGTGCCCTTCCCGGGGTCACCATCACCACCACCACCACCACCACCGACTGATGGTGCCAGTGATTTGTGATCATGAGACGAAGCGGCGATTGACCTTGGGGCCCCGGCCACGTTTTCTCTCCGCCGCGTCAAATGTCAGATTCTGGCCGAGACGCCCATCGCCACGAAGTGGGCGAAGCGCAACGAGTTCCACTGCTCGCCTCGCTCTCGCCAACGGGTGCCGTCGTCACGCTTTGGACAAACAGTCGCGAGTGAGTCGAGCGTGAGAGGTTTGCGCTTACGAGTTAAATGAGTGGGTGGACGAGTGTTGTTAATTCGTAGCTTGAGCGGATGAGTGAGCGAACGCGTGCGCGTGTTAGGTGAGTGTTAGAGTGGATGAATGAGTGCATGTGTTGGCGAGTGAATGGATGAGTGGGTGGGTATGTGCTTGATTGGTTAGCGCAATGCATTACCAACCCAGCCACCCGAGTTCGATCAATAACAGTGGCGAAGAGCTAAACCGGTCCTGGGCCTTCCCGACGTTGACTCATTGTTTAAATAGTTCGTGGTATGGTGTGTATATATCAGAACTGGGGAGACAAAGGCGGCCGGACCTGGTCTTAGCCACCCAGCCCTTCGTGTGCCGTTCCGGTCTTGATAGGCGCTCGCTTACAGCACTTGCCCCAACAGTCTGTTAAAGGCGACACGGGAGGGGGTCTTGAAGTGTGTGAGTTGATGAGTGAGTGGGTGAGTCGTAGATGAACGCGTAAACAAACGTTGGCCTCTGTCATCGGCCCTGAACAATCCACGATCCTCATGGAGCAATAGACGGATTGAATACGGAACAGACACCAACGCTCACAACACTGCCTCGCTTTGTGAGACGCGGCTAAGCTGAACAAAAAAAAAGAAACCCGCCACGAACTATCGCCCTATAAATTAAATTCACTGCTCACTGCTGTGTGTGTGTGGGGGGGGGGAGGTGTTTTTTTGCGTGTGTGACACAACAAATACTATAGCCCCACTCACTCTTCGCCCGAACGACCCTTTGCTGTGGCATGAGCACACGCACGCGCGCGCGCTCACGAGATGCCCATAACTCTTCGAGCCGGGTTTGGGATTTCTTATTACAAATAAAGTGGCCGCTTAGAAGGGAGTCAGTGTTCACAGCCCCTCGCGCCGGGTCACGCAAACACGGACCGCCCCCACCGGGAGCGCGCGCCGCAACCACAACGGCTCTTCTGTGAGCCAGAGCCGCTCTGCCGCCGCCGACCGCCAGCCCGCTCACAGTGACACGCGCACGCACCCGCTGGAGCTATCAGGGGCTTGGCTCCGGAAAAACAAACATTTTGCCCCACCGACGGAGGGGTTGGAGGAGGGGGAGAGGGGCCTTGGGAAGGGTGGGCGGGGCGGGGTGGGGGTCCGGGAGGTCGGCAGTTGGACGGTTCTGGAAATTATTTGATGAGAAATGAACTCCTGCTTACCCATGTTCAATGGACATAGTAACGTGTGTACTTGTATACATAGCAAAGACACATATCGCCCGTATAGCCTCAATACACTTTTGGGGTAAGTGCTCCGGTGGCGAGATGTTAACTACCTCGCCTGGTATACAGGAGGTCGATGGGTTCGATCCCGACCCTGACGCCTGCTGTATTTTTTGAGTTTGGACTTTCTCCCTGTGGTCGCGTGGATGTTTCTCCGGCTCCTCTTGGTATTCACTCCACATTTAGAAACGCGCGTTTCGAGTATCTGGCTGTTGTACATTTCCACGTGAACGCATTCCTGCGGAGGGAGCTGGTAGGAACGTTGGGTTGATCGGTCAATGGCCAGAGTCAACGGCGGCGTGGTGTATTCCACAAATATAGCCGACTGTGAGGGCGGGCACAAGCCGGCGTGAGTAGGTTAAACGTTGAGTTTATAAGGGCACCACGGGGTGACCAGCCCCTCCCCACCCAGCCCCACCCCTCCCACCGCCACCAAGCCCCACCCTCCCCACCCAGCCCCTCCCCACCCTCCCCTCTCCACCCAGCCCCACCCCTCCCATTTTTGGATGCACGACGGACGGACGGACACAATAATCTCCTGTGGGCTGGTGGAACCAGGTGGTTCCTACCAGTATAAGCCACTTCGTTGAGCTGTCATTTGTGGGCAGGTTGTTTTTTTAAAAGAGCTGAATAGCTCAGTGGGCCATACCTGGTCAAATAAAAAAAAATAGCGGGGCGTGGGTGGCCAGTACCACGCCCGAGTGGTGATGTTTATACACCGCACCAATTACTAATTTAAAGCCGAGTTGAGCCATTCGCTTTTAGGATTAAAAAAAACCCAAGTCCGGTTCAGATATTCCTCGCCGATGTTGGGCCATAAGCGGGAATCGAATTCTGGTCGCCGGGTTCGTAGCGCAGCGCACTAACCACTGCACTATCGCTCTCCACTAGTTCCACACAAACCTAGTTACACACCTCGTTACACACCTAGTTACACACCTAGTTACACACACACACCTATATTACATAACAACAACCGCAATTCGCCACTAAGTGGCGGTAACAGGCTATGTGCCACTTTGAGGCTCCGTGAAGTGTCGAAGGCTCGCTGGCAGGAGGTCACGGGACAGACCCAAGTGCTATGGGTTGACTGACTCAAATGATTGGCAGATGCACCACCTGTGCCCCTCGTTGTTGTGAGCGTCGCTCCTCTGCCCGCCGCTGTTGTTGAAGGGTGATTGCCTCCAACTGCCGAGTAGCGTCTTTCACGAGCCTTCTCCATAGAGGCCGATCTTGACACCACTGGTACCAATCATCGGGAATTCTTCTCAGCTCCATATCATCCTGTACCACATCAGTCCACCTCTTATTTAGCCATGCTGTTTGGGCATGCAGTGGCTGGCATGCGGTGGCTGGGCATGCGGCCTTGCCTGGCGAAGTAGGTCACGGATGGGACTGTGTCAAAATATTTCAAGGATTTGTGAGCTCCTCGCACAATCCAGTCTGCACACAAATGCCAACCTATTTCACCAGGTCTCGGACTCTGGAGCGCCTTCCAAATGCACCTCAGCCAGCTGCTCACAGGGGGTGACTACTTCTTCTAATATGTGAGGCACCCAGCAGGGTCATTCCCACCTTGCCCTATGATGTTTTCTGGACTGAGGGATTCCCCCTCTCCCAAGACTTCGCAGAAACGCTCAGCAAACCTCAGCAACTGCACGGCTCTCCAAACCTTCGAGCGAAGGCTGCGATAAGCCTCCTCATTCTCCGACGTGGGATGCTGTTGACGGTGGGAGTGGGACTGTCGCTCTTTCTCAGCAAGCCGGGGCACCTCCCAAGATATCTGGGGAGGTCTGGATCACAGTTGTGGTTTGCCGCTGTAATGACGACAAGCGCCATGGGGGGGATACTCCGATTGGAATCGGCCTTCCCCGCATTGCATTGCTCATAGCCACAGCGAGGAGCTGGAAGTTGTTTTTGCCGGACACAAAGACAAAGACCCCCCGTATAGCCTTCACAGAATGTTGGAGCAAGTGCTGTTAGCGAGCACCTATGGAGACAGGCACGGCACAGGAGGGGTATGTGGTCGTATATATGGCCGATGGTCAAGATTAATGATGGGGGGGGCGAGCCAGAGGATGGGAACTCCACCGCTGAGATTTGAAATCGGCACATGTGCTGGAACTGGATGTATCGAAATGGCAACGACCTGGGGAATCTTCCATCCAACTGTGGATAGATCATGGCTGATGATGACGACGATGTGTCAAATCAGGCGCACGTGCCAGATTCAGCGGTGGTCGCACGCTCTCTCTCGCTCCCTCTCTCTCCACACAGCCCCCCCCCTCCCTCCCCCTCTTCAGCTCTCACTTGGCCAAGGGGGAGCGCTCGGGATTAATGCTGGAAAATCCATTCATTACCATCTCCCCCCCCCCGAAAAGCGTGATGGCTCCTGACTGGATAAACTTCAATGGAGTTTACTTGAATTTTTTTCTAAACCACACACAAGCAGTCCACTTTCCTAGCGGCTTGGGAACCAGAGGCGGCGGACAGAAGGGGGGCAGGCGGGGGGAGAGACCCCCGAGTGGGGGGTTGCAACTCGCGTCTCCTGCAAGCGACCTCCACCTGAGATTGCCGAGTGACGGCGGTGGGACCGCGGGGGGGGGGGGGGGACAGCGGTGGGGGTCGGGCAGCAGGGCACGTGACTCGCTCGGCCACGTGGCGGTGGCTGATTAATTCGAGGCTCTA
Organism: Lampetra planeri; assembly: GCF_965212315.1. Classification (NCBI taxonomy): domain Eukaryota; kingdom Metazoa; phylum Chordata; class Hyperoartia; order Petromyzontiformes; family Petromyzontidae; genus Lampetra; species Lampetra planeri. Next base: position 2,774,203 of record NC_136116.1, on the reverse strand, counting down.
AATCTAATGAGAAGAAGAATTGGTAATTATGTCCTCCCCCTGACCGCCGGAAAGCGACTGGCCGCCAGGGGCTCGCATATCCGCTCCCCACCACCTGCGCATGAATGGAAACGACCCCGAAGCGTGGCCTTTGGTTTCCGATTAAAAAAAACGAAAAGAGTGCAACGTTTCTAAATAAATAAAAAGTATTTAATTTTTTTGCCAGGTAAGGCCCACTACTGAGCGTCCTGGCTATAACAAATGATAGCTCAACGACGTCGCTCATCAATTTGGAAATGTATAATGGCCAAATACTCTAAATTTGTAGGGGAATACCTGGAGGACCCGGAGAAAAATCCACGTGACCGCGGGGAGAGAGAGAAGGAGAGGCACCGCAAACTCCAAAAATATACAGCAGCAGGCGTCAGGGTCGGGATGGACCACAGAATAATGGACGGGCAAGCCAGAGGAGGGAAACTCCACCGGTCGCTGAGCTTTGCAATTGGCTCATGTGCAGGGACTGGATGTATTGCGATGACAACGACCTGGGGAATCCTTCATCCAACTGTGGATATATCACGGCTGGTGATGATGATGATGATGTGTCAAATTAAACGCGCGTGCCACATGCAGCTGAGGTCGCACACACTCTCTCTCTCTCGTTCCCCCTCTCTCCCTAAAAGCGGCTCCTCCCTCATCTCCTCTTCATGAAGCTGAGCTAGCGGTCGAAATTCCACATTGCCATGGCGGGGCCACGTATACCCACCGGTCAATAACCACCGGTTGACTTCCACAACAAAACGCTATTCAGTTTTGTTTTTTTGTACCGACCTCGGAGGAATGAAGGGTTCGGGGCTGTGGCGGCTGTGAAGTTGAAATCGGTGGAGTCGAAGAGCGTGGTTCGAACGCGTGGTTGGTGATCGATCGGCAAACGTCAGTGGCGAGTTGATATCTAAACCTGTCCCTTCGCCAAGCCGCACGAACCATCGTGGTGAAGTATGGTCAAACAACCCACACGGCGTGGGGTGGGTGGAGGGTGCGGGCTTCATCCAGCAGTGGACTGTCAAAGGTTCTCTAAATTATTTAAAATATCTTTCAGCATCGCCTCTGTGCTGATAGAAAAGGACGAGACTCTTATCATTTAATTAAATCCAGCTCCTCCTCCTCCTCCCCGTCTGGTGTCCCGACCCCACAGGGGCGAGGCGGCGGTGGGCACAGGCGACAAATCCGCCGCTCGCTCCTGCAGAGAACGATCAGAACCCCTGATCTGTGGATTAAATCGATTACCCGTAATGAGGACCCCTTGGCGAGCGCCACAGCGCTAAGTGAATGCAGGCGCGGACCTCGACTCCTAGAGAAGCCAGCTGAACAAACACCGGCTCCACGCACCGGCTCCACGCACCGGCTCCACGCACCGGCTCCACGCACCGGCTCCACGCACCGGCTCCACGCACCAAGTCCACAGATAATTGTGTGTGTGTGTGTGCCAGTGGGTGCGCATGCTTGTGTAGTGACATAGAATCGGTCACGTGGCAGCATAGCGCTGGCTGCTGGCAGGGAAGGGGATCTGCAGCTTACAGCAGCCCTGACTGACAGCAGGCCCAGTGATAGACCGGAAAGGGATCTAGGGGAGGGGTCACGGAAGGGGCACGTCGAGAACCCGCTGGTAGGTTCCAGAAGGGGGCGTGGTCGGGGGCGGAGCCAGGCCACGCTGGCAGTATAAGAGGGGCCCCGGGAGGGGAGCTCGGGGCTGTCGTGTGGAGTGGGATCCCCGTCGTGCTGCTGCCGGAGTCTTCACCGTCGTGTCCGTCTTCACCGTCTCGGCGTCGCCACTCAGGCAGTCCACCAGCTGTCCTGACTGGGAAGCGTAGTCGCTAAGTGTTACTGTCAGGCCGTGTGGATAAACAGAGTGCCTCCTACTCTTAGCGTCTCTTAGTCACTACACTTGTGTGGTGACTTGTGTAGTGACTGTGCTCGTCACTGTGTGGTGCTGGGGCTTACGGTGCCACGGCGGGTGATGTGTTGTCATTACGGGCAGCCCGGGTTACGGGCTGTAGTACCACCAGCCCTAGCGGGGCTGGGTGAGCGCTGGTTAGCGCGGAAGCACCGCGAGCAGTGTGCGGTGCGGGCTCCCGGTGAGGGAGCGTCAGCCAGCCGGGGTGACCTTGGGGCACGATACGCTGGTTGACCTGCTGACACGTGACCGGATTCTATTGGAGGGGGGGGCACCGGTGGACGGGACCCGCGGGGCGGTCACGTGGTCCAAAAGAGCTCTCGGGAACCTTCGAGAAGGAGCTCGAGAGACCTGGAAGGTGGGCGGGGCGAGGGGCGGAGCCAGCCCCAGTCCAGGCCGATATAACGGGGACCCCGTGAGGGGCTCGAGGTTCTTCGTGTGATGGTGAAGAAGATCCACGTCGGTGAGAAGAAGCCTCGAGCCACGTGGTCCGGGACCCAGCTCGTGGTCCGGGCCGTGATAGCGAACCGTGTCTAGTTCTGCCGTAGCGCGGCTAGATGGGCATTCGAGACCCGAGTGTAGATTGTGTGATGTTACGTTACGTACCGTTGTGTAAATAAATAGTGCTGCTCCTAAGATAACGCCTGCGACTCAGTTGCACTCACTGCACTTGTATGTGTGTGGGTGTGTGTATGTGTGTGTGTATGTGTGTATGTGTGTGTGTGTATGTGTGTGGGTGTGTGAGCGAGCGCGCATGAGTGCATGTATGTGTGTGTGCGCGGGTGGACGTGCCTGCCCGTGTGTTTGCTTGGGGAGCGGTCGTGTCGTGGTTAGTGAGCTGCGCTATGAAACCCGCGAGACCCCGGTTCGATTCCGGCTCACGGCGAACACCAGTGACGATTATCTGCACCAGGGCTGAGCCTCCCCTAGGTCAATTCAGTCTACAATTAGTACCTGGTGCGATGTACAAGCATCGCAACTAGGGAGACAAAGGCGGCCGGGCGTGGTGTTGCCCACCTACCCCCTCGCGAGCCGTGGCCGCCTTCATAAGTGCTCGCTAACAGCACTTGCCCCGACACTGCGTTCAGGCTACACGGAGGATCTTTTTTTTGCGTGAGTGTGCGCGCTTACCGCCCTCAATCCGTCACCTCGCGAAGACCTGAGTCAGCGCGGCCCCCGTGTCAAACCCGCGCCGCGGAGACGCCGTGCGGTAGCCGCGCCGCCGCGCTGGGAGTTGCTTGGCACGGGCCGTGGGAAGGAAGGGAAGGGAAGGCGCGCGTGCGATGGTTGCCACGTGCGCTCGCTCGCTCGCTCGCAAGCTCCCTCCCTCACTCACGGGAGCCGGCCTCGGCGAGACGCAACACTGACTCGTCTCGGACGCATCGTGTACCGCTCACGATGTCGGTCGGCTACCTGTGTGGTCGTGGAACGCGCGCGTGGGTCCTCCACCCGGATGACAAGAATTCGAGGCACATATGCAGAGCGCACAGCCACGCTCTCGTCGACGATCTCTTTTTCATCCCCATCGACTCTGTTCCCGCGAAGTTACCGAAGCTAAGATTTCATAAATGTTCAGCTCTATGACCAACCCCGATGCTGACACAACTCGTCTTGTATCCAGACGATGTAGCCCATGTAGGTCGTGCCCCCCAGATGTTGAACTACCAAGAAGACCACACCGCTGGAGAGCAGATAAGAGCGGATATTCAGAACTTCGTCGAGATAAGCTCGAAACCCGTGACAGACACGACGTGTGGAGGTCTTCATCCAGCAGTGGATGAGCACTGGGTCGTGGATGACTTTGAGCGAGTGCGGTTTGAGCCACGCACGCGGCTCGCGCGCACGTCCCTGGAGAGGAGGAGGAGGAGGGCGAGGTTGTCACTGCGCTCTCTGTTGGCCGCTTGCTGGAGCGTGGCAGCACGTGGGTTTAGCACTCACTGGGAGCTCAAAGGTTTGTGTCAGTGGCGAGACGCATCCCTCCTCATCCTCCCTCCTCGCTCTGCATCCTCCTCCACAGAGGAGTGCTCTAAGTGCGCGCGCGCGCGCGTGGGACGCGAGCCAGGTTGATACACTGATGATGATGATGGTGGTGGTCATTATGATGACGAATGAGCGTCTGTGCCAGAGAGCGGAGCTTTGGGGAGCGGTGGCGCAGCGGTTAGCGCGCTGCGCTACGAACCCGGCGAACCGAGTTCGAATCACGCTCACGGTCACCAACACCAGTGACGATCATCTGAACCGGTCCTGGGCCTCCCCTGTGTCGACTCAGCCTCAAATAAGTACCTGGATCGGTGTGTAAAACATCGCCACTGGGGAGACAAAGGCGGCACGCTGCACCCCTCGTGTGCCGTGCCGCCCTTCAACACTTGCCCCAACAGTCTGTTAAGGCTACGGGGGGGGGGTCTTTGTCGTTGCGTTGTGCAGTACACTTATACAGCGATTGAAACTCATTGAAGTCTGCTGATGACGCTGATGACGTAGCCGCTGCAGATGCGTGTGTGTGCTCGATGCTGATGCCGCAATTGCTCCTGTTGCTACTGCTGATGATGATGATGATTGTGCTACTATTGCATTCTGCCATCCTCTCATCTCTCCACCGCCCTCTTGGGACACGAAGACCCTCCTCTCACCCCCCCACCCCTCCCGATATTCAAAGGTAGCGTCGTCAGTAGAAGCATCATCACCATCAACAGCGCCATCATCAGGAGCAACATCGGCAGCACCGCAATCATAATCATGATCAACATTGTCGTTACACAAAGACAAAGATGCCTCTGTGGGGCAAGTGCTGTTAGCGAGCACCTATGAAGGCAGGCACTGCACACAAGGAGGCGGTGGCCAGCATCACGCCCGGCCACCTTTGTCTCTCCAGTGGCGATATTTACGCATCGCACCAGGCACTCATTTAAGGCTGAGCCTACCTATGGGAGGCCCATCACCGGTTCATGTAATCGTCACTGGTGTTGGGCTCGAGCGGGAATTGAACTCGGGTCGCCGGGTTCGTAGCGCTAACCGTTGCCAATTCTGCAAACCAAACTATACAACCGCACAGCGATACAACCGCACACACGCACACAACACGCCTCCCGTACACCACATCTGTGCCTCCGCGTAATTAAAACAACGACAACAAAATCACGTGTGTACACATCCCATCAGCCGCACGTCCTTCTGGGAGTCCGTTACGGTGCGCGACGGATGGGGCAGAGAGGCAGGTGCCGTGGCGCTGGGCAGACGAGCGAGTTCGACACGTGGAGCATCATGCCCGCGACGCAGAGGCCGCCGGCTGCGTCTGTGCCGACGTGAAGTGAAGCGGTCAGCACGGGGAACTTGCGATGCAGAGGTCACGGGGGAGGGGGGGGTCATCAATTCGTTCTCCCGGCTGCGGGAGTTGAAACAACGGCGCAGGTTTCTTTCATCCGCGCGTCCTTCATCCGCCGCCACCTGCGTCACTTCCAAACCTTGCATCGTAAATGCGTTCACCGCTGTTAGCGTACCATCGGCAGGTCGCGTGTGATGGGGTAAAGTGTGGGTACCCCCCTACTAAGGGCGCCACGGCGGCGAGATGTTAACTCCCTCGCCTGGTATACGGGAGGTTGTGGGTTCAATCCCGACCATGACGCCTGGTGCTGTATATTCGGAGTTTGTGTGTCTCTCTCCCTAAATATTTCATAGACATTGCTCCGGGTCCTCCAGGTTTTCCCTCCACATTTATAAACACGCGTGTAGAGTATTTGGCTGCTATAAATGTCCACGTGGTTAGCCACTTCGTTGAGCCATCATTTGTGGCGAGGTCGCTTCTGAAAAAAAAAATTGCTGTACAGCTCAGTGGGCCTTACCTGCTAAAATATTCGTTTGTTGTGTGTTTTTCTTCTTCTTCTTCTTCTTCCAAGACGTCTGACCAGCGTGCCCAGAGGCAAAAAGAAAAACACCCTCGAGAGGAGCGGGGACGTTCTCCCGAGCTGCTCCTGCGAGTGGAGATTCTTTTCCACCGGCAGTGCCGTGGACGTGCGGTTGCACGGCCGCGCCTCGACGCCGTTGAACCTCGCGCACGCCGCCCCGAGCGCACGGCCCGCGCGCCTCCCCGCGTCGCTGAGCGGATTTCCTCGCCTCTGTCGGGAGGAGGTTGGGTTACAGAGCGGCTCGGGATAACGTTGGTACAATCACTCTGATTAAAACCAGACGGAGTGCGAGCGGGGGGAGGGTGGAGAGGTGGGTTGGGGGGGGGCTCGCCCGGTGACGCGTTGGGCTGAGGATTAATTCAAGTTACGTGACCTCATGCCTCCACATCCGCGAAAAGACGATCGCTACAACTACGACAACAAACAACGGAGCGCATGCACCCATCCATCCATCCATGCATCAAGGCACCGGTGCATGCAGCGCATTGTTTGTGAACACGGCGCAGCGTGTGTGTGGGGGGGGGTCTGTAGTGCAACGGTTCGCACGCGAACCCGGCGATCAGAGTTCGATTCCCGCTCACGTCCAACACCAGTGGCGATTATCTGAATCGGTTCTGGGCCTCTCCTAAGTTGGCTCAGCTTCCAACCAGTGCCTGGGGAAACAAAGGCGGTCGAGCGTGGTGCTGGCCACCCACCCCCTCGTGTGCCGTGCCGGCCTGCATTGGTGCTGCTCGCTAACAACACTTGTCCAAACAGTTTAGTAAGGCTATACGGGGGATCTTTGTCTTTGTGTACGCGTGCGTGTGCACGCGCGTGTTAGTTTCGCTACGAGCCATTAGCAAGATTCTCATCTTGAACCCAACGGGGCCAAAAACAAATCGCCTTGGCGAACGGCCCCCATTGCTGGTGATGGCCGCCGTGGGGGCCCCGTGTCTACTCACCAAACAACCCCCTCGGAAAATGACCATTCGTCCCGATGCCAAATATTCATTGTCTTCTGCGCGGTGACTGCGTCAAACGAGTTTGATTGTCGGCACACCCTTCCGCCGTCCGACACCAGCCCGCGCCGTCATTCGGGTCGAGTCCTTGGGCCGAACATTCGCTTCGCAAGAGGTGTCTTCTTTGTTGTCCCCTTCCCCGCAGCCGTGATGCATCGCGCGCTCCCTGATTGGCCCATCTGCTGCGGGGCTCGGCCAGGAAGGAAATTCGCAGCAGCGGAAAAGTAATTACGGGAAATCGGAGCCGTCAGTTGCCGGGCGAGCGAGAAGCTCCGCGGAGCTCCTGCACCGAGATAACCTGGCGGACACCGCCGCCGGAGACTGCGGGGAGCCACGCGCGGGAGTCGGGAGTCGAACCCATGTTGGGGGCGACACTGATAGACAATCGGGAAACGGAGGCCTACACCTCGGTAACCTGAGCCCCGGGCAGGTGCCTTTCCGCGCCTCCCCACCCACATGACCCCATCCTCCACCAAAGACAAAGATCCCCCGTATAGCCTGAATAGACTGTTCAAGTGATTCTTTGCGAGCACCTATGAAGGCCAGAACTGTACACGAGGGGGTGGGTGGCCAACACCACGCCCGACCGCCTTTGTCTCTCCAGTGACGATATTTTTACACACCGCACCAGGCGCTCATTTGAGGCTGAGTCGACCTAGGGGAGGCCCAGTACCGGTTCAGATAATCGCCACTGGGTGTTGGCCGTGAGCGGGAATCGAACTCGGGTGGCCGGGTTCGTAGCGCTGCGCGCTGACCGCTACTCTACCGCTCCCCACCCCCATTACCCCATCCTGCACCACAACCACCACAACCTGCAACGTTGCGGGCTCTAAAATTGTAACTTGGAGCGGTGGCGCAATTATTGATCGCACTGCACTATTACCATGGTGACCTGAGTTCGATTCCCGGCCAATAGCTAAATATCAGTGGCGCATTGGTATCTGAACTGGTCGGTCCTGTTTTGGTCACCCATAAATCCCCTCCTGTCTCAACTCAACGTGAAGTCTGAGCAAACGATGCCATGACCGACACGGCGCGGCGAGGCCTTCATCCAGCAGTGGATTTGCAAAGGGCCGAGTGCAGCAATTGGAGACCCAAGTAATCGTTTGAAGTTCATCATCAGCAGCAGCCAAGATTCGTCACCAGCAATCGTGGAGACTATAAATTCGGCAGCTAAGACTGCTTGAATTATATTTGCACCCGAGGCGAATTATTGCTAATACCGTCATTAAAATCATAAAATTTCTCCAGGGAAGCCTCGGTGAATCACACAACTCATTTTCAAGAGGGCCGGTTCTCTCTGCCAAATGCGTGAGCGGGGAAACTGGAGTCCTCCGAGGAACCCTCCATTTAACTCGCATATCCAAAACAATTATACAGGACCGGTCTACCAACCCATTTGATAATGCTGACGTCTCCTGGCCTGCGTGATCTACCAACCCCTTGCCTCCTCCAGAGTGACGGATCAGAGGCGCGGCGCGGCATTGCCGCGAGCCGTCGGCTGCTGCCGAGAGTTAGAAGCGGCAGCTCGCTGGCGGGATTGTTCAGAGAGGAACCCACTGAGTGGGATTGTGAAGAAAGGTGGCCGCTTGCTACCCGGCCGCCTGGGGATTACAACCAAACCGGACTCATAATCCCGATCCCGTGCACCACGGCACGGAACGGGAAACACAACAGAGGAGCTGGGAGCTCGTCATATAATGACCGCAATCACGACCACTGCTTAATTGTGGTGGCAGTGGTTGGTGGTGGTGGTGGTGGTGGGAGGGCTTGGAGCGAGCGCGCTCTGCGCTAATTGCTTCTGCACGAGGGGCAGTGGGCGGGGGTGGGGGGGGTGCGTGCGGGGGTGGGGAGCGCGGTGCGTGGAATGTTTCTGCCTTATCCGTAATGACATGTAAAATTTGCTGTGCAGCTGGGAGTTATTAAATGTTAACAGAACGCTGAAACTACATTTGACACTGCTCAACTCGAGGCGCTTTACAAGTTGCGTTACGCAACGCATCGCCGTTGGCCAACGGGCGGAGTGTTTCGCCCGCGCGATCAAATCGCGCTGGGTCCGGTGTCCTAACGCAACCCGCGCATTCGGATTTCCAACGCCGCCTCGGTTCCTCGCGATGATCGCGTTGCTGCGCACATCGAGGGGTCGGGTAGGGGGGAGGGATATCGGGGGGGGGGGGGGGTACCGTTGCGCGCGTCCCGTCTGCCGCTTGCGCAACCCGCTCCCCGGAGCAAAATCGATCCCGCCCACAATGCACCGCGCGGGCGAGCGTGACGATCGATGGCAGCTGCAGGGGGGAGTGCAGCACGCGACGATCGGCCGGAGGGTCGCCATCAGACGGGAGCACGGGCTAAAGGTCACGTCAGTGCGTGCGATGTCTTGGACGCTCATCTAACGGGTCTGTGCAGTAGGATCTATCCATCATCATTAGCAGCAGCAGCAGCAGTAGAAGACATTGGCTCTCCGCTGCTGGATGACGGATTCACACGACGCCATCGTCATCACAAGCCGTGATTATTTTTACTGCCGAATGGATGAATGCCCCCCCGCCCCCCACCCCGCGCCGTGAGGGTTGTGGGCGTTTACTTGACCATACTTCACCACACCGGTCAGTGTGGGTTGGTAGAGGCGGGTCGCGTAGATGGTGTAGCAATGTGCAATTCAACGATCGACATGACTGCCCTCGGATGATGAATGTGGCCGTGCTGGAGCCTCTGCGCCATGGGCCGGCCGCATGGCGCGAGTCGCCAATGGCGCGGTCATGGCCCCCGTGCACCGAAGTCAGCACTGGCATTGAAAACGCCTCCGCCGTCAGCCGAGGACTCCTGACGGCGACACACCAAGGCGCGTTCTCACGATGGCCATCGAACAACGACAGCGCGCGCTACATCGCGCGCTTTCCGATGCGCTTCGGCTGCCGTCTGGAGCGTTCTGCTTTCCGATGTAAGGAAGCCACTGGAGATACGCACTTTTAAATCTACGTTGAAAACGAATTTCTCTAAAACGGCTGTTAGTGTTTAGTGTGTTGTCCCCCCCCCCCGCACCTTCGTTTGGCTGCGTACGGCGCGAAAGAAGTTCAACATACACGTACGTACACCCAAGATTTCCTAAAAAAAAAAAGTAGACGAAGTGATAACAGAGGAAGAGCAGCGGCCAACGGGTCTCTCAGCCCAGACTTGAACCGCCCTCCCTCGAACTCACATCCTCCGCACACAGGGCCGAGACGTGTGCCCATTTCATTCCGAAATGGGGCACAAGGCATTTGTCGCGTTCCACCCACGCCCCCGCAGTTCTCCCGGCTCAGCTCCGATTGGTTTGGCCGCGGTTTTGCGCGTGCACATTGAGGTGGCCAGGGCTGACAGGGAAAGACGCCCCTCCCCCCTATCCTCCCCCGCCTCCCTCCCCCACCACCTCGTCCCGAGTTCCCCCCCCCCCCTGAGCCATGAGCCCCGTGTTGTTACAGCTGTGCTTGTGGGCAGGGGGACAATCCGGCACTCGGTGAGAAGGGGCCCCTTTCACACCAGACATGAGGATATTCCACGCTAATCCCGTTATAGTATTAAGCCTCGACGGATTCGTCAAGAGCACTGCCCTAAGAAGACGCATGTATATGTCTGGAATCGGCAACGTTTCGGGCGTGGCCCTTCTTCATGGTGACGAAATCATCATCGTAGTCCAGAGACCCTTCAGCCGCGAGCCGACAAGAAAGCGCCGGGTGTCAACTGTTGGCTGAGATTCATTCGGTGCAGTCGGGAGCGGTGGCGGAGTGGTTCGCTACGAACCCGGCGCCTTGAGTTCAATTCCCGGCCGCGGCTGACATCAATTGGCGAGCGATATCTGAAAGGGTCTCGGAACTCATCGCCGTTCAACAACCCGCTCTGACCATCGTGAAGTAATGGGCAGAGAGCCCCCCACTCCTCTCCCGCCCCCCCCCCCAATAGGTGCTCGTCGCGGCGTGGGAAGGCGTTCATCCAGCAGTGCATTGACAAAGGCTGCACTTTTTCGATTTAAAGCTTTCGAGACTGCAGGGATTCATTTTCTTGGATCTTTCGGTAAAGTCACGTAGAAGAGAAATAATAAAATAATAAAACACTATTTTTCTTATTTCCCTTCTACGTGACTTTACCGAAAGATCCAAGAATATATAGGCTGCACTGAATTATTATTATTATTATTATACGTTGTTATTGTTATTATTATTTGGAGACCAGGTCGATATATTCAATGAACACATCGGGGCCGTGATCGCGACCGCGTGAGTGACGAACTTCACGGAGGCGCGCTCTTGGTTGCTTGGGTCGCGCGCATCGAGGCCACGAGGAGGGAGAGAAGTCACCCTGAAGAAGGCTGCTATGCCGCTGCGCTGCTGTGATGCTGGCAACGGCGCGGGTTGTTTATAAAGTGGCTTCAAAGAGGCGCGTCAGCTTCAAAGAGGCGCGTTATTGGTGCTTGCGAACAAGAGAGAGAGAGAGAGAAAACGAAATAGCCAAGACACTAAAAGTGTGAACTCAGACTGGCTATGCCGCTCTTCTACGCATGGACGACACGGCACGGCTTGTTGTTGTTCTTCTTTTTCCATTAGCTTCAAAGAGGCGCGCCGTTGCTACTTTTGCGTCGCGCGGATCCAGGGGACACGAGCAGGAGCGCAGAGTTCACACGGCGACAGCGAGACTGAAGCAGGCTGCAACGCTACCGCGCTGCCCGTAACGCGCGGGTGGAGCCGCGTAGGCGGCACGGCACGGCTTGTTTGAAGTGTAAACACGACTCCGCTACCAGAGGAATGCGCAAGTCGCGCGCACCTGTGCCGCCGTCGTTAACCCTGCAGCGTAAACCTCCTCCCTCCTCCTCCCTCTTCCTCCTTCCTCCTCCTCCCTTGCCCCCCCCTCCTCCTCCTCGCTCTTTTGCTCTCACATGGCGGGGGGGCGGGGGTGTTTTTTTTCTGCTGCTTCCAGTTCGTGAAATTCCACAACTGCTTTTCCAGGAATAATATTTACATAAATAATTTCAGGAAAAAGGGTTGTGACTTTTTTATTTTTTGCGCGCACTGCGGTCAAACGCGCCACCCCCACACCAACCCCCCTTCGCTAATCTGACACTTGCGCGGCTTTTTGTTGTTGTTGCATTTTTGTCACGAGTCCACGCAGCCTGTCCGACTACTTAGCGGTCGACAAAGCGAATCCCACTTTTCGGGAAAGCGTCGGTTGCCATTCATATGGATGGACGCGCCCGGTAAAACTTTGTAATAAACATAAATAATGTCCAGCTCTTGGCCAATCCACTGCCGGACGAAGGCCTCCCCACGCAACGTCGATCGTGCACGAGGGGTTGCTCTAGGAGACTCATCCACGCTGGGTTAGTGCGTGTTGGTGAAGGCGGTAAGCGGTGCGGGAGGGAGCCTTGGGGGAAAAGGGGGGGGGGGGAGAATGACAGTGGGCAGGAAAATTCCAGTATCATTCACGAGTCATGTTAACCGTGGTCAGGAGTCGAACTCAGTTTGTCCGGGTTCACATCGCAATGCGCTCTCTATCCCACGCAGCGCCGCTCTTCCACGTGCAGTGGTCGAGTTTGGCAAAGATCACGCAGGGCCTAACAAATGGCAACCATGACCACAACTCCAGTGTGTCTCCGCCTATAAACCCCAAGGTCGTTCAGTCAATCGGGCCTATTAGCTTTTCAAAGCAATTTTATCCAGCAGCATTCGTTTGTGCAAGCGAACTTTGGACCGGTTTAGACCCCCCTGGGTTTTATCGGCAGAGTCAGGCTATCGAATTGGGTTCGTTCTTGCCGACGCGCTCGTCGATTTAGTCATGACATTGGAGCAAATAATTCCAGGACGTCTGCAAAGCGAGGAAGCATTAAAGGGTCCTCATCCTCCTGCTCCCCGATGGCATGATCAGGACTCGCGCCTCGCTCCCACGGGCTCAATCTCAGAAATTCGCTCTCTTTTCCAAATCAAGCAAGGAAGGGAACTCCAAATTGTCCGAAGAGACGGGTGGACTCGAATCTCGCAGACAGTGTTGCCAACTCGGTAGATTTTGTCGATAGAGCGACTTTTTGGAGGGTTAGTTTTTTTCTCGAAACCAAAAATAAATCGCCACAGCGACAAATACAGGGACTGCCTTGGGGACGAGGATATCACGCGGATATAGGAACGGAAGAAAATAATCAGCAGTCCCCCCACCCCCGCCCCTCTTCAAGTTTCTCGAGGGAGGTTCGTGCACAACCGAGCCAGCAGCTGCCATCTCACCGACAAATCCACAAAGGCAGAGGAACCAAGCTCGTCTTGAGCCTGGACTTGAGCGGAGACAGGGAGTTGACAAACATGGATGTGGCAGAGAAACCAAGTTCGTCTTGAGCCTGGACTTGAGCGGAGACAGGGAGTTGACAAACGTGGATGGCTGGGGGGCCAAGGGAGTTCCCAGACTACAGGGGATGGGAAAGGAGCAACCTCCCAAATGGGGGGCTTCAATTAAAAATAAAATGAGCCGTGGAGACGCCAGGGATTGAACCCGGGGACCCACACATGCGAAGGGTGTCCCCTACCACTGAGCTACACCCCCCGTGGTTCCCACCACGTGTAGGATGCGCTCAGGAAGCAGACTGAACTATACAGGGAGCTTCAAATACCACAAGAAATGTACCTCTGGGCTCTGGAGACCACCAGGAGAAGATTCCAGGCGTGTGTTGACAAGTGGAGACTCTGATTTATTGAAGCTATTAACGTACATTTGTTATCATGTTACTGTGTATTATCCGTTCTTTTTCCATGAAAAATTATAGTCCAATGTAAGTGTTAACATTGCTCTGATGCGCCCTGTTCAGACACACACATCATCATCACCGTCGTCTCGCAGCGAGAGCAGACCCCAGTGGTTGAGAGAGCCGATGGACTAGTTGTTGCTGTGCCCGGTAAACGTCGTCTCCGTCCGTGTGTCCGTCATTTCTCGTGCCTTCACGCAACCGACAAAACCCAAGAAAGGTCACAAATTGCCCATGAAGATCACCACACGGCAGCCTACCAATGCCCAGTTCTGTGCAGTTAACATTTTTTTGTAGTCATGATTAACAAAGCTTTTTTTTTATCCCGTTTATGGAGAACAGCGACGGAGGCGTTGTTGGTTGCCAGCCGGAGAAACGTGCCGGCGATTCACGACGCGCGCTTCCCGCGGGCGCGAGCATTTGTCCTCGCGGCAGTCGAATCTCCTCCACCTCCAACCCTCCCTCCCCTCCCTCCCACCACCAAATAAAAAAAAACCACGAGGTCCCTTCTCTTGAACCGACCGGCTCGCCAGCCTCGTTTATTGTGCCGTGGGACGCAGTGTCTCGCGCGCCTCGTGACCGTTCGTCGCCGTCGTCGTCATCAGCGAGCGGACGTGAGGAATTGACTTCACATTTAAAGGTTCCGATCGATGTGAGGTTCCCACGCACTGCTATATATACACGAAAATCCCCCCATTCGCCGTCGGTGAGCGATTGCGAGACTATACTTCACCACGCTGGCGAATCGGGGCGCGTGGGGGAGGAATCGCGGGGCGTGGGATCTAGAACCAGTTCAGGCATCAATCGGCACTGATGTTAACCGTGTCCGAACATTGTAATCAGGTCACCGAGGTCACAGCGCAGTGCGCTAACCGTTGCGCCACCGCTCCCCCACGTCTCACCACGTACCGAATGAGTCATAAATCAAACACTGCGGCACCGACACTGAGCAGTGCCCCGTTCGGGGAGCCACTTATTCTGATGGATGCATGGCTTTCTTCAGCCTTATCTTATCCCCTCCTCCTTCTCTCCTCCTCCTCCCCCCCCTATCCTCCCGCTGTGGTAACATCGGGGCCCTCCCACCCGGGAGAGAGCGCGCCCATCAGCCGTCGCCTTACAAACTCAGCGCTGCTTTACTGCAGGAATTTCCTGTGTGGCCCCGAGCCACGGTTGCAGCTGTGCGGGGTTCGTAGGGTGCCTGCAAGCAAGGACGGGGTGGGATGTGTGGGGGGGGGGCAGCAGCAGCAGAAGTGGGAGCGGTGTTCACGAGAGGGCGCGAGAACGAGCGCGCGTGTCGACCCCGTGGAGCAGTGGCATTGATGACCTCGCGCACGCAGCGATCGATGTTTGAATCGGAGCGCGAGGGTCGATTTTGATGAATCTATTCCGTCAACTCATCGTGCTCCGCGTATGAGCTTCCGTATCAAATAACGCCGACGACAGCCGTATAGGCAGGCGGTGTGGAGCGCAACGGTGGCGAGATGTTAACTACCTCGCCTGGTCTACGGGTGGTCGTGGGTTCGATCTCGACCCTGACGCGTGTTGTATATTTACGAGTGTGAATGTTCTCCCCGTGGTCGCGTGGATTTTTTCTCCGGGTCCTCCGGTTTTCCCTCCACATTTAGAGGCAACATCACCACGCGTTTCGAGTATTCCGTCGATATCTATATTTACCCGTGATAAGTGACTTCGTTGAGCTATCATTTGAAAAAGAGCTATATAGCTCAGTGGGCCTTACATGTAAAATAAAAATAGTTTAAATAGTTGGTCAAGTGCTGTTAGCGGGCACAGAAAAGGCGGCCGATGCCACGCCCGGCCACCTGTGCGTCCCCCAGCGCTGATTTTTACACGCCGCAACCAGGTCAGGTTCTCATTTAATGCTGAGTCGACCAAGGGGAAAGCCTAGAATCGGCTCTGACGCGGCGACTTCCAATGCAGCGCGTACACACATCCCGTGAGTCACGCACACGCACACACACAGGGAGACGCACGCGGTGATGACACGTGCCCAGGCAACGGCTGCGCGAGTGAATGCCCCTTGCCCCAGTGTCTCCTATTGCCCTTGGCAGGAGACTGAGACAGCTGCCCCCCCCCTCCCCGTGTCGTGGCGGAGCGAGCCCCTGTTTGTGCTGGCAGCGCGGGCAGCAGTCCTCGTCCCAACTCAGCTGCCCCCACCGCCTGCCCCCTGCTCCCCCCCTCCCCCTCCCATTTCACGCCAGTTCGAATTTTTTTTTCTCGCGCAATGAATCAGACCCTGATATGACACGGCCGTTAATTCTGCTCCGGTTTTTAAGTTTTATTATTCGTTGGTACTCGTAATAATTTATCTCTCGGCTCCTCGAAGCCCGCAGCCAATCTCATTCATCAGCTGATCCACACTCCGGAAGAGCCCCCCACCGCAAACAAACAGAGAGCGGTTCCCCTGCTCCAGCTCAGAGCTCAGTCTCAACCCCCGTCTCCTCCTCTTCTTCTGCCTCCTGCGACCCCCCCCCCGTCCACCCCCGCCCCCGCCCGTGCGCCCATGTATCTGCATTCACGTACGGCCATCTGGTCAATTCCACTGCTGGATGAGGGCCTCCACACTAAAGATGTCCCTGGTGGTGACAGTGGTTTAAGCCCTCTCCACCCCGCATAGAAGTGTGTAGTACGGTACAACAATGGGTGCAACTGCTGCTGCACTGCCCACTGTTGGCAGGACAGCCCCCGTCGTAGCCTAACGCACTCTGGACTCTGGACAACGTTGTCAATTATGTATCCACGAATGCATCACTGAGGAGCAAGACTCATCTGCACTGCTACCAACGAACGGCCCATTTCTTAAATCTAATTCAGCGTCATCAACCATGATCATGATCGTTACGATCATCATCACGATTATGGTGTCAGAAGTTCACACTCGTTCATTGGATGGGTAAACCCTCCGAAATTAATAATTTCATCATCATCATCCTCAATCCATCATCAGCACCGTCTTCATCACCATCGCGAGCAGCGTAGCGCCCGAGATGATTGTCCCGCTCTGTCCATGCGAGGGCGCACGACCAAGATCCGGCACGAGGACAGCTGCTCAAACACGCACGAGAGGCCGCCACTCAAATCAATCCGAGCCCTCAAATGTATTTATTTATTTTTTCGAGGGACAAAAAAATAGAAAATGAATGAAAATCACGCGAATTTGTTTTACACACGCGCGTTGCGCTAAAACCCAAACCTCTCCGGACCCACGTCCCATTGACCACGATCACAATAACATCTCAACATCTCAACATCTCAACTCTCTTTGGAAATTCCAAGCGAGGCGTGGTGGATGATGCCCCCTTGCTGATGCATTTTCTCGGTAGACCTTGCGAGCGGGAGCGTCCGGCGGTCGGTAGTCGTGGCCAGTGTCGCGATAAGGTCACAGGAGGGGGGGGGTAGCCCTCTCTAAAGCCACCGCATCCGCCAGCTGGGTCCACACGGCCAGGCCCTCGGCCACCTCGTGAGGGGGCCCTGATACACCAGGCAGCGCCTGATTGGCCCCGTTCCCCTTGCGGTCTGCTACTCGGGGCCCCCGTGGAGGCCCATAAATAGCCTTCGTTGCGGCCGGGGTGGCACAACGCACTCGCCGTCACCGCTTGTTCAAGCCACATCTTTATTTGCCTCTTTGTTGAGTTTCACCCCATCGCACGGCAGCATCATGACAACGTCTGCGAGGCTTCTGCTCGCGGCGCTGGTCGCCACGGCTCTCGTGGCGTCCGGCGGAGCGGCGCGTCAGGTGGCCGGCGTGAGGAAGGACGCGAAGGGCGCCTCCGCGGGGAAGGGGGGCGACTTTGGCAGAGCCGACGAGGCCGCGGACAGGGTCTCGCGCCCCTTCAAGTCTCTCGACGGAGGTTCGTGAACATACCACCACCAGCAAAACCGCAATCTCGCCGACATCCGCAACGGCAGTCGGTCAAGGGCAGAGGAACGCAAACACGTCTCGAGTCTGGACTTGAACAGAAGCAGGGAGTGGACAGCATGGATGGCTGGGGGAAGGGAGTTCCCAGACGAGAAGGGGAGAGGAGAATGAGCGAACCTCTAATTGAGGAATTCAATTTAAAAAAAAATCTAGCCGAGTGTGGAGATGCCGGGGATTGAACCCGGGGCCTCACACATGCGAAGCGTGCGCTCTACCACTGAGCTACATCCCCGGCCGTCTCTTCAACTCGCCGCTGTCGCACAGATAACAAAGATCCCCTATATAGCATTGACAGACTGTTGGGGTAAGTGTTGTTAGCGATCACCTCTGAAGGCCGGCATGGTACCCGAGGGAGTGGGTGGCCAGCACTACGCCCGGCCGCCTTTGTCTCCCGAGTGGCGATGTTCACACACCGCACCAGGTACTCATTTGAGGCTGGTCGACCTAAGGGTGACCCAGTACCGGTTCAGATAATCGTCCCTGGTGTTGGCGACCGCCAGTGGGAATCGAACTCAGGTCTCTGCAGGGTTTGCAGCGCAGCATAGCATGCTATAACCGCTGCGCCACCGCTCCCCATAAGATGCCCGCGTGAGCACCTGCACACAGACACACGCATGCTTTTATTTTATTTTACCAGGTAAGGCCCACTTAGCGATACAGCTCTTTTTCAGAAGCGACCTGGCTATCACAGATGATCGCTCAAATACTCTAAACCAGTGGTTCTTAATCTTTACTGCAGCCTTGCAAAAAAATGTATAATGTTACCAAATACTTAGGTTTGACAAAAAAAAAATAGTTGTACTTACATGCCCGTAATTAGTGCTTTCGATTATTTATCGTCAAAAATAATCTGTCCGTGTCTCGCGCCCCCAGAAAGGGCATCTCGCACCCCCCAGGGATGCAGCGTGCGCCCCAGGTTAAGGACCACCGCTCTGACCGCACTTTGATTCTAAATGAGGAGGGAAAAACCATAGGACCCGGAGCAAAAGCCACGCGACCACAGGGAGAGAGAGAGAGAGACACCGCAAACTCCCAAATGGGGTTGCGCTCCACACATGCTGAGCCGGTGTGACCCGCGCGATGTGCGCGCGTGTTTGTTGTTGTTGTTGTTGCTGCTGCAGGATGGGGAGACTCCATCCCGTGGGTCCAGACGTACGAGGAGGGACTGAAGATGGCAGCGGAGCAGTTGAGTAGCGGCGATGCCACCGCGCTCACAGCCAACCACGCCAGTTGTTGGTGCTGTTGTTGTTGTTGTTGCTATCTCCCTCTCTCTCTCTCTCGAGCTGCATGAGTTTGATCTCGGTCCGTGTTGGGTGAGTTTGCATCTCCTGACCACGTGCCTTTTTTTCTCTTACAGAGGGAAGCCGCTCATGGTGATTCATTGGTCCGAAGCGTGCCCCTACTGCATAGGTAAAGTACTCACGCATTGATTTTCTCACAGAATTGTTTTGTGCGCAGTTCGCTGGGAGATCGAAGGACTAATAACATGACTAGTATAGCGACAGCCACAGCCACGTGTATACTGGATGTGGTGTACCGGGTGCAGGAAATATGCTATGCACCGAACTGTTTGAAATGAAACCCCTGGGCGAGTTGGTTACCGATGGCTCGACTTACGAGCTGGCTTTGTGCAAATAGATGCTGTGCATTTAGGAATCGAGCGAAATCTACGGGCTGGTGGTTCCATCACGACTTGTACGAAGCAAAAAATCAAGAGATTCTTGCAAAAGCGAATTGACGTGCGTATCGTAAGCGAACGTAATCGATATGAATCGATGAGTTCGATGCATCGTTACGCCTTGCCATTTTGACCGACCCACACCAGATACTGTAAAGTGTGACAATTCGGGATGGGGATTCAATCCAAGATGCAGATTTAAGATCAGCGCTCAGTACTTTGTGTCAACATCAGAACGGGAGACACAAAGGTGGCCGAGCGTGGTGTTGGCCACCCACCACCCCGTCTTGCACCGTGCCGGCTTTGGCTGGGGCTCGCTAAAACCCCTAAGAGTGTGCATCGGGCGTACACGTCTGATCTTCGCTTGTGTGTGCATGTGCGTCTTTACACATTGGCCAGTCATCTCAGTCAGTCAACCCACCTGGGTTTGTCCCGTGACCTCCTGCCAGCGGGCGTTCGACACTTCACGTGGCCTTAAAAAGCACTTATCCTGGCACAAGCGCCACCTAGTGGCGTACGGCTGTTGCTGTTGTTGTTGTCTTCACACGCGCTAGTGCTGCGGTTAGCGCGCTGCGCTCAGAACCCGGCGATCATAATTTAGATTCCCGCTCACGGCCAACACCGGTGACGATGATCTGAAACGGTCCTGAGCCTCCCCTAGGTCGACTCAGCATCGCATGGGTACCTGGTGCGATGGGTAAACATCGCCACTGGGGAAACAAAGGCGGCCGGGCGTGGTGCTGGCCACCCACCCCCTCGTGCGTCCGTGCCGGCCGTCGCGGGTGCTCGCTAACAGCACTTGCCCCGACAGTCTGTGAAGGCTACACGGTTAATATTTTGCCTTTGTCTCTTTTTTTACACGCATGGGTCCCCAGCCCTCCGCGAGGCCTTCAAGAACCACGGCGAGGTTCAGAAGATGGCAGCAGAGGACTTCGTGAGCGTCAACCTGCAGGTGCGGCGCAGGGGGAATTGGGTGGGAGTCGTGTGCGTGGAGGCGCTCCGTGCGGGTGGCACCCCGTGCCCTGTGGCTGAATGCGAGCGGTGGTCGTGTCTGCCGAATCATCACCTCTTGCTTGGCTACGTACGAATGAAAATCAACAGCCATCATCAATCTTTTAACATGTTGTTTGCTTCGTCGTCGTCGTCATCATCATTATCAGCCGTGGTCAATCCACTGCTGAATGCGACGCGGTTGTAATCCGCGGGGCGCGCGCTCGCTGACTGATCTTCGCCGCTCCGTCTCGAACGCGTTCCATGTCTTGGCCGCCACTCGCTCCGTGGCCCTCGGTCACCGTCCCTCCTCGACGACGCCTCCTGTCCGAATCCACGAGCTCGTCGCAGACATTGTGGACGTAGCCATTGACACCGCGCGCCTTCTCTATGTGCACGCGGGCCTCTTTCTCTCTTGCAATGTCACCGCTAATTTCGCGTCTCAATTACCGTCAGCGCTTAGTTGTCTCCAGCGTCGACTTTGCGCTTTTCTGCCTGATGAGTTTTCCCCATTCATTTACAGAAGAAAGTCTTCGAATCGATGTATTGTCTGCCCATAGCCGGCACTAAACCCTGGAGGCTGGGCTTGTCCGCATCAAGTGAGCCTCCCCGAGGCGTGAGTTTGAGTCTGGGTTTATTTGATTTCGTACACAGCAGTAGGAGATAATGATGGTTATAGTGTGTCGAGCATTCATAGCAGGATGCAACTGATAATCAGCTGTCTCCTCCTCCTCCGACTGCTGCTGCTGTCTAAAACAACAGGGCAGCACTTTGTCTCGTTTGAGTCGGTGGTCGAAAACATTTGAGGCTGTCTGCGTCATACACGCAGCGTGGTATGTTCGTTGAACTTCGTTCGCACCGTACGTAGCCAACCGTGCTCATCGGAGGTGCGCGCGAAGGACAACAAACTTAACATGAAAAGCAGTTCTCAATAAATGCCTTTTCACTCTAGATTTAAAAGTGCATAGCTCCAGTGGCTTCTTAACACCGGAAGGAAGAGCGTTCCAGACGGCCGCAGAAGCGCATCTGAAAGCGCGCGATGCGGCGACCGTCTTTGTTCGATGGCCAGCCAAGAGCCGTTGAGGATGACCCAGAGTTCGCGTGGTGATGTCACGTGGCAAGCAAGGAATTATGGGAAGAACCGATCGATCCCGTGGTCACAATTGCGCTCTAGGATTACCGTGTTGCGCCTGCTTCTTTACGCCTGTGTGTTGTGTAGTGTGTGCACAAGTGTGTGTGTGTGTGTTGTGTAGTGCGTGCACACGTGTGTGTGTGTGTGTTGTGTAGTGCGTGCACACGTGTGTGTGTGTGTGTTGTGCGCTACACACGTGTGTGTGTTGTGTAGTGCGTGCACACGTGTGCGTGTGTTGTGTAGTGCGTGCACACGTGTGTGTTTTCTGTAGTGCGTGCACACGTGTGTGCGTGTGTTGTGTAGTGCGTGCACACGTGTGTGTGTTGTGTAGTGCGTGCACACGTGTGTGTGTGTTGTGTAGTGCGTGCACACGTGTGTGTGTGTTGTGTAGTGCGTGCACACGTGTGTGTAGTGCGTGCACACGTGTGTGTGTGTGGTGTGCTGCACACACGTGTGTGTGTGTGGTGTGCTGCACACACGTGTGTGTGTGTGCGTAGTGCGTGCACACGTGTGTGTGTGTGTTGTGTGCTGCACACGCGTGTGGGCACAAGGGCACCGTTAACGCAGCGCTTTGATGTCCTTTAAGACCGAGACCTTGGATCAAAACCTCGCTCCCGATGGTCGCTACGTGCCCAGGATCATGTTTGTCGGTAAGCGGTGCGCCCAGATGTCCCAATGAGATTCCACGTGCGCCCATGTGTGTGTGCGTGTACATGTGTGTGTGTGTACATGTGTGTGTTTGTACATGTGTGTGTGCGTGTACATGTGTGTGTGTGCATGTGTGTGTGTGTGCGTGTACATGTGCGTGTGTGCGTGTACATGTGTGTGTACATATGTGTCTGTGCGTGTACATGTGTGTGTGTGCGTGTACATGTGTGCGCATGTACATGTGTGTGAGCGCGTGTACATGTGTGTGTGTGCGTGTACATGGGTGTGCGTGTACATGTGTGTGTGTGTGTGCGTGTACATGTGTGTGTCTACTTATAGTGGTAGTGTAACGATTAGCGCATTGCGCTACGAACTTAACCACCGGTGTTCGATTCCCACTGACGGCCAACTGGTCCAGACGATTATGTGAACCAGTCCTGGGAATTCTAAAACTAAACTATATATTTGTTTTATCTTACCAGGTACGGCCCACTGAGCTATACAGCTCTTTTTCATCAGCCTACCCACAAATAATAGCGCCACTAAGTGGCTTACCACGTGGAATTGTATCGCACCCAAATGCCCTAAATGTTTATTTTATTATTCTAAATATGGAGGGGGGAAACCGGGGGAGCCGGAGAATAATCCACTAGACCACAGGGAGAGCATGCAAACTCTACATGTAACAGGCGTCAGGGTCGGGCTCCTCATGAATTTTTGTATATCAGGCGAAGTAGTAAACGTCTCTCCACCGTGGCGCCCCCCGACTACTCTAGGTCGACCCAGCCTCAAATGAGTACCTGGTGTGACAAGGGCGGCCGGGCGTGGTGCTGGCCACCCACCCCATCGTGAGCCGTGCCGGCCTTCATAGGTGCTACTCGCTAACAGCACTTGCCCCAAACAGTCCGTTCAAGGCTATACGGGGGATCCGTGTCTCTGTGTGTACGCCGAGAGAGTGCGTCCGTGAGTCTGCACTCGTGTACGCGTATCTTTGTCTGCGTCCCGTGTGTCGGCAGACCCGTCCATGACGGTGCGAGCTGACATCGGCTCGGGCTACAGGAACAGCCTCTACGCCTACCACTCGGACGAGGTGTTCCGTCGTGAGTGATCACCGCACCGCACCGCACGTCCACGGCAACTCCGCGTCCACGCCCCTTGCCACGGCGCCACGTGGCTCCGTGCCGAGCAGCACAGGACACCCGGAATATTGGCTTTTAATGCCCCCCCCCACCCCGCAATAAATGAACCATCATATAACGCGATGATTCATTTCCAATCTCGCTCTCGTAAGTAAGCCCGGCGGGGTGAGACGGCGATCCCGCCCGCTTTGCGGTGGCAAGGGTTGATGGGTTGCGTCGATGTGTGGCAGTGCAGCGATGTGTGGCAGTGCAGCGATGTGTGGCAGTGCAGCGATGTCGATTCGCGAATCCGTCTGCGCAGACCGCATTCCTTCTGAGTGTTTATCTCCTCGGTGAGCTTGATGGGTTGTCTCCGGCTTTCCCGATTTCCTCTCCCACACACGCACACACACGAACATACACGCACACACACAAGACCCTCAATAATGGAACTGGCCAAACGTCCTAACAGGGCAGCACACCTTGTCAAACTAAATCAGTCGGTTGGCTACGTACGGTGCGAAAGAAGTTAAACATACATTCGAGGCTTCCCTGGATAGACGAATTAGATTGTTTTCTGCATCATCACCATCATCACTGTGAAATCGATCACCACGCGGCCAATGCCGAAGATGCCACTACAGCTCACGGTCACTTCCTTCCTGCTGCCAGGTCACGGCAGTGTTTGTTTGCGCAGTCGGCATCAGCAGACCTCCTCCCCGAGGAATGTGGAGTGCCATCGCCGTTTGGCAACCCAATGCTAGAGTCAGGAGGTATCTTGCGTATCGTGAGATGTATCTCCTTCCTTCCCGTAACTCATCAAACGTATACTAGTTTTGCATTTGCATAACTATGCACTGCACACGATCGATGTATGTCACTTACTCGTGACTGCCAGATGTAGATCACTGTGATTTGCATGAATTGCAAAGAATTCTATTCTCAGGCGCATGCACACGCACGACAGTCGCCTAGAATGGAATAATCGTCACCTGGCAGCTCGTAGTGTCGTTGCGATTATCACACACGAGGACTTCAACTAGGGACACAACAACGACACGAGGCAGGGGGGGGTGACATCACCTGGTGTCGGCAAATTCTTTTCAAAGGCAGTGCATATATTATGAGAGCATGTTCGTGTGCATGTTCACCGCAAGTATTGTGAGTGATTAATGCAGTCCTTGATTCCTTGCCAAATGTATCTATTTGGTGTTTGCACATCTTAACACCTCCTGTTTTTTTGCCGGCGAGGGTAAAGCCTATTCTTATATATTTCACGAGCCCAGGGTGCTGTGGCTATCTCCGCTGAATCGGCACCATTTCCCGTCGCCTGTCACTCGCCATCCCTCCCCGTGACCGCACCCTGCAGGTCGGCCCAGCCGGTTCCTCCCAACCGGTTGAGCCGGACAGATCCCAACCCTGGTGGGCTCACAACGCAGCAGCAGCAGTTAGCGCGCTCCGGTTTCTAACGACAAAGCGAGTTTGACTCTTCACGGCGGAGCGACTTTGCTCTGTGCTCACGCCTGTATACATACTGTGCTGTACAAAGATAAAGATCTCTCCCGTATAGCCCGAACACACTGTTGGGGCAATTGCTGTTAGCGTGCACTTACAGCACGGCACACGAGGGGGTGGGTGGCCAACACCACGCCCGGCCGCCTTTGTCTCCCCAGTGGTGATGTTTACACACAACACCAGGTACTCATTTGAGGCTGAGTCGACCAAGAGGAGGCTCATGACCGGTTCAGATAATCGTCACTGATGTTGGCCGTGAGCTGGAATCGAACTCGGGTCGCCGGGTTCGTAGCGCAGCGCTGCACTACCGCTCCCAACTGCACTCACACCTATACACAGACTACCACGGCATGCGTGTCGTCAGATTATACCATCACACATTATACTCTACTCACACGTGTACACAGCGCATAGCATCACGTGTACACATTTTACGCGCACACGTGCACACACGGTGGCGAGATGTTAACTACCTCGCCTTGTGTACAGGAAGTCGTGGGTTCGATCCTGACCATGACGCCTGTATATTTGGAGTTTGCGGTGTCTCTCTCCCCGTGGTCAAGTGGATTTCTCCCCTCCACATTTAGAATCCACGTGCGTTTAGAGTATTTGGCTGCTATAAATGTCCACGTGATAAGCCACTTCGTTGAGCTATCATTTGTGTCCAGGTCGCTTCTGAAAACGAGCTGTACGGCTAAACTAAAGGACCTGTTCGTGTCACATCAATCGCCTTCGATCTTCACCGTGGCCGGCAACATAATGCAGGTGGCGCAGTGCGCGAACCACTGCGCCACCGCTCCCCATTGTTTGTTCACGTGGCGCCAAGCACAGTTCTCCTCGCCATATCCCCGCTTCCACCTATCGTAGATTTTTGGTTTTTCCACCACGGCGAGTTAAGCCACGCGCTGGGTTCACAGCTCCGCGTTGACCCTGCGATCGAATCACCCCGGAATGCTCCCGGATCTCGTCATCAACATCCCACCAGCAGCTAAAGCTACGCGGGACTTTGAGCCCTGGACGTGCGCTTAGACGGTTGTGTGGCGTGGCCGGGCATGAACACGCGGGCTGCTGTAGACGCGGCGCTTCGTGGCGGTCAGGCTTGAGGGCCGTGCGGCAAAATCAATTGTTGGACTGTACTATGCTCACGCGTATGTGCTCTATGGCTATACCGGTGTGGTGAAGTATGGTCAGATAAGCCCCCCCCCCCCCGCTCTCAACGACCCGCCCAGCGTGGGGAGGCTCTCATCCCGCAGTTTATTGACAAAAGGGCTGAGCACGCGCATTTACAAGGTCTGTCTAGGATACGAGCCTTGATGCGTGGGTGACCTTATGCAATTATTAACGTGTTCGTTATAAATCATCGTAAAAACGGGCTCGATTAGCAACGATGTGTAATAAATACATTTTGCATGAATGTCAGTGAGTTTTGGGACAACTATACACGAATGAGTTTAGAAGATTTGGCTATTGATGATGGGTCAAATAAACTACGCTATTTGTATTCTACCAGGTAAGACCCACTGAGCTGTATAGCTCTTTTTAAAGAAGCCACTGGCCACAAATGATAGCCCAACGAAGTCGCTCTTCGCGTGGAAATGTTTCGCAGTAGCGAAATATTCTAAACCCAGAGGACCCGGAGAAAAATCCGCACGACCACAGGGAGAGAGACATCGCAACCTCCCATTATACAGCAGGTGTCGTCAGGGTCGGGATCGAACCGACGACCTCCTGCGTACCAGACGAGGTAGTTAACATCTCCTAGCCACCGTGATGATGATGATGATGAGAGAAAGAGACACCGTACACTCCAAATACACAGCAGGCGTCAGAGTCGGGATGGAACCCACGACCTCCTGCGTACCAGGCGAGGTAGTTAACATCTCCTAGCCACCGCAGCGCCAACTAATCGTGTGGCAGCTGTACAACGGCGATCTGCGCGTGGGGGGTGCCGTGTGCGTCGGTGTTGAGTGAACGAGACGACTGAACGTGTCCGCCGTCTCCGCTGACGCTGCTGCCCTCCCATTGCTTCCCACAGTGGTGGACGCCATGAAGAAAGCGAAGGTTCCCCTCAAGACGGAGCTGTAGTGCCAAGCGAGGAGCGACCAGGACCCGGCACCTCCACACAGCGAGGGGGTGGGGGGCGGGGAAGACGGTGGGGGAGGGGGGGATGGGGGTGGGGGGGATAATGAAGGGGGGGTGGTATTGTGATTTTAACAAACGGCGAAGTGATTTTGACCAGAATGAGACGAGGATTTGTAACTGGACCGGGGCTTCATTTCAAAAGGGGTCTGGCCACACAGAATAGTTCCGCACCCGGAACACCGCATCCAGTATGCACCTCGCTGTGACCGTGGCTGCTCGCGACCTGCCTGCCGGAGAGTGTTCGCTGGGCAGTGAGACGGGGGTCCATGCACCGGACCGAGCGCGCGGGTCCAGACGACGTCGCCTCGTCCGATGGCCGCTGACGGAGCTCGCTCCTGACCCGCACGTCGCCCCGAGCCGCCTCGCCACCAGAGCCGCCACGGTCTCCGTCTCCCTGGGCGCTCGGTCGCGAACGCAGCGAAAGAGTTGCGATGGGTCGCGGTGTGGATGTCGCGAAGCAACCGACTCGCCGGCGTCGGTGCGTCGCAAACAGCGCGCCGGGCACAGATGTAAAATGTTCGCGTTGCCAATCGTCGACCTCGGATGATCGCGCGGATGCGTCCTCTGCGCCGCTGTTTACCGACACCCAATTAAACGCACGACCTCACGAGCATCCCTCGTCCGCCCCCTCGCCATTCGTTCTTTTGTTTCGTGTCGGGATGGGCACGAAAACCACTCGACGCTCTCGCTGTTATCAGTGAAAGCGACGGCGGCGGCGGCGTCTCCATCGGCATCGCTCGCGGCACGGGCTGACGTTCCCTCGAGAGAGCGGCACGGGTTGACGTTCCCTCGAGAGAGCGGCACGGGCTGACGTTCCCTCGAGAGAGCGGCACGGGTTGACGTTCCCTCGAGAGAGTGGAGGTCTCACGACCCGCAGAAACTCCTCCGTGGGCGTCCATGTTACCCACGAGAGCCTCACCGGGTCTCAAGAGGGGCCCTGCTGCTACGTTCGAATGTTTTGACCAATTTATTTTTGTCCACATATATATGTCAAGGGGGGATCTGGTATTTCGGAAAATCCCACATCCCATTACGACGGGGGATATGTATAATATGTATGTTGAACTTCTTTCACGCCGTACGTAGCCAAGCGTGCTAACGTTATCGCATTAGCGATAACATTGGCCGGGAACCGGACGGCTTCACCGACCCACATTCTGCACTTGCCACCATCACAGCCACTACCCCCATAGCCCGTCGAGTTTGCGAATGATATTCAGACAAATCTCGACGTGATCCACCGACCTTGCCACCAAGTCCCCTGCACGGGGAGGCCCCTCGCGCCCCAGACCCCGTGGGAGGCGGGGGCGGTAGAAGAGGCCCGAAGCGCCGCACCCTCCACGTTGTTCTCCCCCCACCTCCCTCCCTCCGACTACGGGGGGAGGGAGGGGGCTAAGGAATGCGTCTCGTTTACCCAGAAATCACAGTGCGGGCTTATCGCTTCTGCCGAAGTACACGTCAGCCTTACTCTGAAATCAGTGCGTGCGACGGGCGAGGCTGCAGGAGAAATGTATTGACCTCGCGGCTCGCAAAGCGCAGACAACCTGAGACGTGGAGAGAGAGGGGGGGGGGCTTACCTCACACCCCCCCCACCGCCCCCCACATTCCGCCAGATTGCCCCGACCAGGATATGGGGATAAGCCGGAGTCGGCGCGACGTGCTGGTGCAGCCTAGGGAGACGTGTCCTCGCACAGGCACAGGCGCGCACCTGTGCCGCCACTACCCACGCGGGTTGCCACAGCACAAGGCAACATAGCACGTGCACTAGCATGGCATAGAGACCCAGCAGAGCGCGTGCACTAGCATGGTATAGAGACCCAGCAGAGCGCGTGCACTAGCATGGTATAGAGACCCAGCAGAGCACGTGCACTAGCATGGTATAGAGACCCAGCAGAGCGCGTGCACTAGCATGGTATAGAGACCCAGCAGAGCGCGTGCACTAGCATGGTATAGAGACCCAGCAGAGCGCGTGCACTAGCATGGTATAGAGACCCAGCAGAGCGCGTGCACTAGCATGGTATAGAGACCCAGCAGAGCGCGTGCACTAACATGGCATAGAGACCCAGCAGAGCGCGTGCACTAGCATGGTATAGTGACCCAGCAGAGCACGTGCACTAGCATGGTATAGAGACCCAGCAGAGCGCGTGCACTAGCATGGTATAGAGACCCAGCAGAGCGCGTGCACTAGCATGGTATAGTGACCCAGCAGAGCACGTGCACTAGCATGGTCTAGAGACCCAGCAGAGCGCGTGCACTAGCATGGTATAGTGACCAGCAGAGCGCGTGCACTAGCATGGTATAGTGACCCAGCAGAGCACGTGCACTAGCATGGTATAGTGACCCAGCAGAGCGCGTGCACTAGCATGGTATAGTGACCCAGCAGAGCTCACGTGCACTAGCATGGTATAGTGACCCAGCAGAGCACGTGCACTAGCATGGTTATAGTGACCCAGCAGAGCACGTGCACTAGCATGGTATAGAGACCCAGCAGAGCGCGTGCACTAGCATGGTATAGAGACTCAGCAGAGCGCGTGCACTAGCATGGTATAGAGACCCAGCAGAGCGCGTGCACTAGCATGGTATAGAGACCCAGCAGAGCGCGTGCACTAGCATGGTATAGTAGCCAGGACATTATTTCTGATAGAATATATTCCTGGGCCTCTTCAATCTCACGGAACGGGGGCGGAGCGGCTGAAAATATATCCTGAGAGTAGCCCAGCACATCTTAAACATTATCATATCATAGTCATTTATCACATTCTATGAATAATTGGAGGATGTAACCCCAAACATAGCCTGTCTCTACATCCTCTATCATTAAATTTTTATTTAAAGCTTTCGTGGCTGCAGGGATTCATCTTCTTGGTTCTTTCGGTAAAGTCACGTAGAAGGGAAATAATAAAATATGAATGAACCAAGTTTGGTGGTGTTCATTCAGACGCTGTCTGTCCGACAGCCCTGTTCTTCACCTGAGGACGGCTGCTTGCGTTGTGGCCGAAACGTCGTGAGAATTGTATTTTATTATGTTTTATTTTCATTATTTTATTATTTCCCTTCTACGTGACTTTACCGAAAGAACCAAGAAGATGAATCCTCTATCATCGTTACGACCCCTACCCACTCACTTATGTTTGTGTTCGGTCTCTTGGCCTCGTCCTTCCACATCCTCCCCTGTCGACCTCTCACCGCTGCCTGTGAACGCGCGCCCGATCCACGTGTTTGTCCTGATGATGAGACGCGTCTCCTCCTGAACCTTTCCCTGCCACCGCCCCATCACACACACCGCAACACATGGTGGAAGGAGTTGTGCAGCTATACAGAGCCCTCATTGGAGCCACAGGGCTCCAGAAGAAGCACATGCCGTAGCATGCTGTACACCACAGCATGCACATGTGTACGTGTGCAGCCTTCTAGTCAATCTACTGCTGGGTGAGGGGGGCTTCCACGCGCCCTCCTGCAGCACCCGCGCTGTTCAGTTCGCGGGTTGGTCAAGGCAGGGAGCATCCACGAGGCGCCATAGA